>NW_026652290.1:9728585-9908591 GCF_009828535.3 Hylobates moloch | reverse complement strand
GTTTCTTCCTAGCCTCGATGGTCTTTACAATTTGGCATGTTTTTGCAGTGGCTGGTACCGGTTGTTCCTTTCCATGTTTAGTGCTTCCTTCAGGAGCTCTTTTAGGGCAGGCCTGGTGGTGACAAAATCACTCAGCGTTTGCTTGTCTGTAAAGTATTTTATTTCTCCTTCACTTATGAAGCTTAGTTTGGCGGGATAGGAAATTCTGGGTTGAAAATTCTTTTCTTTAAGAATGTTGAATATCAGCCCCCACTCTCTTCTGGCTTGTAGAGTTTCTGCTGAGAGATCAGCTGTTAGTCTGATGGGCTTCCCTTTGTGGGTAACCCGACCTTTCTCTCTTGCTGCCCTTAACATTTTTTCCTTCATTTCAACTTTGGTGAATCTGACAATTATGTGTCTTGGAGTTGCCCTTCTCGAGGAGTATCTTTGTGGCGTTCTCTGTATTTCCTGAATCTGAATGCTGGCCTGCCTTGCTAGATTGGGGAAGTTCTCCTGGATAATATCTTGCAGAGTGTTTTCCAACTTGGTTCCATTCTCCCCATCATTTTCAGGGACACCAATCAGACGTAGGTTTGGTCTTTTCACATAGTCCCAAATTTCTTGGAGGCTTTTTTTCATTTCTTTTTATTCTTTTTTCTCTAAACTTCCCTTCTCTCTTCATTTCATTCATTTCATCTTCCATCAGTGATACCCTTTCTTCCAGTTGATCGCATCTGCTACTGAGGCTTCTGCAATCTTCGCGTAGTTCTCGAAACTTGGCTTTCAGCTCCATCAGCTCCTTTAAGCCCTTCTCTCCATTGGTTATTCTAGTTATCCATCCTTCTAATTTTTTTTCAAAGTTTTTAACTTCTTTGCTATTGTTTTGAATTTCCTCTCGTAGCTCAGAGTAGTTTGATCGTCTGAAGCCTTCTTCTCTCAACTCATCAAAGTCATCCTCCATCCAGCTTTGTTCCATTGCTGGTGAGGAACTGCGTTCCTTTGGAGGAGGAGAGGTGCTCTGTTTTTTAGAGTTTCCAGTTTTTTTGCTCTGTTTTTTCCCCATCTTTGTGGTTTTATCTACTTTTTGTCTTTGATGATGGTGATGTACAGATGGGTTTTTGGTGTGGATGTCCTTTCTGTTTGTTAGTTTTCCTTCTACCAGACAGGACCCTCAGCTGCAGGTCTGTTGGAGTTAACTAGAGGTCCACTCCAGACCCTGTTTGGCTGGGTGTCAGCAGCGGTGGCTGCAGAGCAGCGGATTTTCGTGAGACCACAAATTCAGCTGTCTGATAGTTCCTCTGAAAGTTTTGTCTCAGAGGAGTACCTGGTTGAATGAGGTGTCAGTCTGTCCCTACTGGGGGGGTGCCTCCCAGTTAGGCTGCTCAGGGGTGAGGGACCCACTTTAGGAGGCAGTCTGTCCATTCTCAGATCTCCAGCTGCGTGCTGGGAGAACCACTACTCTCTTCAAAGCTGTCAGTCAGACAGGGACATTTAAGTCTGTGGAGGTTCTTGCTGAGTTTTTGTTTGTCTGTGCCCTGCCCCCAGAGGTGGAGCCTACAGAGGCAGGCAGGCCTCCTTGAGCTGTGGTGGGCTCCACCTAGTTCGAGCTTCCTGGCTGCTTTGTTTACCTAAGCAAGCCTGGGCAATGGCGGGCGCCCCTCCCCCAGCCTCGCTGCCGCCTTGTAGCTTGATCTCAGACTGCTGTGCTAGCAATCAGCGAGACTCCGTGGGCATAGGACCCTCCGAGCCAGGTGCGGGACACAATCTCCTAGTGTGCCGTTTTCCAGGCCCGTTGGAAAAGTGCAGTGTTAGGATGGGACTGACCCGATATTCCAGGTGTCTGTTTCCCCTTTCTTTGACTAGGAAAGGGTACTCCCTGACCCCTTGCGCTTCCCGAGTGAGGCAATGCCTCGCCCTGCTTCGGCTCGCGCACAGTGCGCTTCACCGTCTGTCCTGCACCCACTGTTAGGCACTCCCTAGTGAGATGAAACCGGTACCTCAAGCAGAAATGCAGAAATCACCTGTCTTCTGTGTCGCTGGGGCTGGGAGCTGGAGACCGGAGCTGTTCCTATTCGGCCATCTTCCATTTTGTGATTTTAGTATTAAATATTTACTACAGTTCAGCTGTCTTTTAGAGACACAAATAATTTTAAGGATTCATGTTGACAGCTCTTTTTCTTAGTTAAAAGTTAATCAAAATAGATTTGGTCCTGAGAATGAGGGTGTGTAATGAGGCACTTCTGGTAGAGCTGAGTGAAAGATAAAGCATTGTTTCAAGTTTATGCTCTTATAAACCAGAAAGTCTAGTTGTGTCCCTATTGCCTCACATCCCTTTTTTCAACTAGCTTATAATTGACCATCACTGGCAATTGATCTTCTCCTTGACTATCTAGGACACAAGATATGGATGTGACAGTTGACTCTACAGGTCTCTCCAAAAGCAGGAAGTGCAAGGGCACATGTGGAGCTACCTAAAGATTGCACAGAGATATTGCTCCAGAAACAGAAACCACACAGAATTCCGCAGGCATCTGAGCCTAGAGCAGCCTCAGCTGGGTGCCATTTTGACCCCAGATACCGGAGATTTACAGACATGGTTGCAGCCATTGCACTGCTCCAAGGAGGGAGAAAGGAGAATGGGTGCACTTATGCACACTCAGGCAGGGACTTGCTTCCCTGCTACAATCATCTGTTGAGACTGAGACTCAAGTGGACCATACTTCCCACATCTTCTTGCTCATGCTGCCAGCCTGGGTGGTCCCTGGCTCTCTCTGGTCCCAAGCCCAAGGCTCTATTTTGAGAGTTTAACTCTGGACTGTCCCCCATCTTCAGCCTGAGCTCAGGCTGATGCAGCTGCAACCACTGCCTGGCTAAGGAGGGACAGGGAGACCAGGTCATCCTACTCATATCTAGGACAATACTCACTGCTCTGCAACAGGCTGCTGTGAAACTGACTGAGATGTGAGTGAACCACACTCCCCACAGCTTCTTGCCCATACTGCTTGCTGGAGCATTGCCCCATTCTCCCTGGATGTAAGCCCAAGGCATCCTTTTGAGAGTTTAATTCTGAGCTGCACCTCACCATCACCGTGAGTAAACTATGCATTGGACCAAGGACTAATATCCGGAGTCTATAAAGAACTTAAAGAAATCAAGAAGAAACTCCCATTGAAAACTGGGTAAAGGTCATGAACAGACACTTCTCAAAAGAAGACTTACAATCAGCTAAAAAACATATGAAAAAATGCTCAACATCACTAATCATCAGAGAGATGCCAATCAAAATCACAATGAGATATTGCTTCACACAAGCCAGAATGGCTATTAAAAAGTCAAAAAATAATAGATGTTGTGGGGCTGTGGAGAAAGGGAATGCTTATGACTGTTGGTGAAAATGCAGATTAGTTTAGCCCTGTGGGAAAAAGTTTGGTAATTTATCAAAGAACTAAAAATATAATTACTATTCAACTCAGCAATCCCATTACTTTGTATATACCCAATGGAAGTGAATAATTCTACCAGAAAAATACATGCACTTGTATGTTTATTACAGCAACCTTCACAATAGCAATGACATGGAATCAACCCAGGTGTCCATCAACAGTGGATTGGATGAATAAAATATGGTACATATAACCATGGAATACTGTACAGCCATAAAAAACAACGAAATCATATCCTTCACAGCAACGTGGATGCACCTGGAGGCTATTATCCTAAGCAAATTAATACAGTAACAATAAACCAAACACTGTTTATTCTCACTTATAAGTGGGAGCTAAACATTGAGTACACATGGACACAAAGATAGGAAAAATAGACGCTGGGGACTCCTAAAAAGGGGAGGGGCAGGTATGGGTTTAAAAACTACCTATTGTGTACTATGTTCACTACTTGGGCAATAGGATCATTAGAAACCCAAACCTCAGCATCATGCAATATACTGTGTAACACACCTGCACATGTACACCCTGAATCTAAAAGAAAAAGTAAAATAAAAATAGCATATAAATAAATAACATATAAATAAATCAATGGTGCCACCACTGGTCAAGGTTTCCAATGGTGGAAGTAAGTCATCTTTGACTTCGCTTTCTACCTCTCCCTCTCTCTTAGGAATTTGGTTGATTTCTCGAGGATGACTAATCATTCCAGTTTGCCCAGGACTGAATTGGAAAAAACTACTTTAAATTTCATATGGAACCAAAAAAGAGCCCGCATTGCCAAGTCAATCCTAAGCCAAAAGAACAAAGCTGGAGGCATCACACTACCTAACTTCAAACTATACTACAAGGCTATAGTAACTAAAACAGCATGGTACTGGTACCAAAACAGAGATATAGACCAACAGAGCCCTCAGAAATAATGCCGCATATCTACAACTATCTGATCTTTGACAAACCTGACAAAAACAAGAAATGGGGAAAGGATTCCCTATTTAATAAATGGTGCTGGGAAAACTGGCTAGCCATATGTAGAAAGCTGAAACTGGATCCCTTCCTTGCACCTTATACAAAAATTAATTCAAGATGGATTAAAGACTTACATGTTAGACCTAAAACCATAAAAACCCTAGAATAAAACCTAGGCAATACCATCAGGACATAGGCATGGGCAAGGACTTCATGTCTAAAACACCAAAAGCAATGGCAACAAAAGCCAAAATTGACAAATGGGATCTCATTAAACTAAAGAGTTTCTGCACAGCAAAAGAAACTACCATTGGAGTCAACAGGCAACCTACAGAATGGGAGAAAATTTTTGCAATCTACTCATCTGACAAAGGGCTAATATCCAGAATCTACAATGAAGTCCAACAAATTTACAAGAAAAAAACAATCAACCCCATCAACAAGTGGGCGAAGGATATGAACAGACACTTCTCAAAAGAAGACATTTATGCAACCAAAAGACACATGAAAAAATGCTCATCATCACTGGCCATCAGAGAAATGCAAATCAAAACCACAATGAGATACCATCTTACACCAGTTAGAATGGCGATCTTTAAAAAGTCAGGAAGCAACAGGTGCTGGAGAGGATGTGGAGCAATATGAACACTTTTACACTGTTGTTACACTGTTGGCAATGTAAACTAGTTCAACCATTGTGGAAGTCAGTGTGGCGATTCCTCAGGGATCTAGAACTAGAAATACCATTTGACCCAGCCATCCTATTACTGGGTATATACCCAAAGTATTATAAATCATGCTGCTATAAAGACACATGCACACATATGTTTATTGTGGCACTATTCACAATAGCAAAGACTTGGAACCAACCCAAATGTCCAACAATGATAGACTGGATTAAGAAAATGTGGCACATATACACCATGGAATACTATGCATCCATAAAATATGATGAGTTCATGTCCTTTGTAGGGACATGGATGAAGCTGGAAACCATCATTCTCAGCAAACTATCACAAGGACAAAAAACCAAACACTGCATGTTCTCACTCATAGGTGGGAAACGAACAATGAGAACACATGGACACAAGAAGGGGAACATCACACACCGGGACCTGTTGTGGGGTGGGGGAGCAGGGAGGGATTGCATTAGGAGATATACCTAATGTTAAATGACGAGTTAATGGGTGCAGCACCCCAACACAGCACATGTATACATATGTAAAAAAACCTGCATGTTGTGAACACGTACCCTAAAACTTAAAGTATAATAAAAAAAAGACTAGAATTATTTTAGCCAACATTATGAAATCATTTTTGAAAGATATAAAATAAGACCTAAAGAAATAGAAATGCATATCATGTTCCTGGATGAAAAAATTTAATATCAAAAATATAAATATTGTCAAAATTAACAAGTAAATTTCAGACAGTTTCAATTAGAATACTAATTCTACTGCAGTTTAGTCCCCCAAAATCTTCCAGAAATGAAGCCAGTCAACTGGCTTGGGGTTTTTAATTGAATAAAAAATATTCAAGTTTAAATGTGGTTCCCAGAAATAGATAAGAACAGCATTCAGTGAGAACTCAGGTGAACTTGTCTTACCAAATATCAGAATCTTTATTCCTGTAATAGTCAGGATGAGTTATTGCATGATGAGTAACAAATTAATCCAAAGCTCTGGTGCCTTAACACAACAAAAGTTTATTTCTTGCTCATGCTACATGTCCGTAATGATTTGACAGGGGTCTGTGCTACACAGTCACTTGGCAATTCAAGGTGATAGGGACCTTCCATCTTGTAGCTGGATCATTTGGAACAAGGGGACTTGGTAGTGGAAAGAGAATACATGAAGTAGTCTGTCTTTCTCTCTTTCTCTCTCTCTCTCTTTCTCTCTCTCTATCACACACACACCCACATTTTTATGCTTCAGACTAGAAGTGACATACATCATTTCCACTCACAACATATTGGACTGAATTAGTCATATGGTTCTGCCCGATTGCAAGGGATAGGAAAAGTAGGAAATTATGTGGTATATATAGCAATGCCATAGGAATAGACAAGTGGATCAGTAGGATGACTGGAGAATATAAATATTAAATCACATATGTTTGAAAACTTAATCTTTGACAATAATAATGGTTTAATTCACTAAGAAAATGAATGCAGCTGTCAAAACCAGCTAACTACATGAAAGAAAATGAAAGTAAATATTTTTACTTCCTTTTAATCATATGCAATAACAAAACTCCAGGTGAATTAAAGACCTATATGCAAAAAATAAAAAAATAAGAAACCACCAAGAAAATCTTGGATACTATGTAAAAAAAGCCATACTGGAAAAGCTGAATACTATTAAAGCAAATATGACTATATAAAAATTGTGTAAGTTTTTGTGACAAACACATCAATTCACAGAGAAATAATAGCATTAGAAATAAATATTTGAAATATTTATGAAAGGAAAAGTGTTTATATCTGTAAATATACAAAGAACACTAAGAAAAAAATGTCTAGAAACAATTCAACAGAAAAGGGGCAAGAGATGTGAATAAACAATCTATAGATAAGAAAATCCAAATAACCGAAAACAAAACAAGAACAAAAAAATCTTAAAGAAGTTCAAATTCTGTAGTAGTCAAGAAAAATGTACACTCTATCATAACAGTGTTATGATATTTTATAGCCAACAGACTGATCAAACTAACAAGCCCAGTAACTGGAGTAGATGTGGGGAAAAGATAATCTAATTGCTAGTAAATTACACAGATTGCCTTTTTGAAACGTAATCTGGCAACACTTAAATACAGGTAAAGTCCTGCCACACTGCCACTGCCACTGGCATGAGCAAACACAGGAACACTACAACCCCGCTCCCCCTCGTATCCCGCCCCAGCTTATACACATGCACCCTGCTACACTGCTGTGGCTGCTGGCACATGCAAGTAAGCATGGATCCCACTGCCATCTCCCCACTGAAGCCCTTTAGCCAGCACCACTCATCAGAGTGTTGTGGCCAGTGGACTGAGAACACCTCAGCCCCTCTAGTGCAGAAGGTTCTTAACCTTAAGTGACCAGAGAACAAAGCCAGAAGACTGCTACCAGCCATGCAGAATTAGAGAACGCAGCCCAGGAATGCTGAGCTGAGCCTTAGTTTCCTAAAATCATCCAAAATGAATCCAGTAGAATCCACCCACATTACACCAAAATCAAACCTCCAAGGGCAGCATAGAAGAGAAAAGCAAAATAACTCATCCAAAGGATAGCAGCTTCAAAGACTGAAGAAACATCAGCTCACACAGATGAGAAAGAACCAGCACAAGAACTCTGACAAATCAAAAAGCCAATGTCTTCTTACCTCCAAACAATGATGGCACTAGTTTCCCAGAAATTGTTCTTAACCAGACTGAAATGACAGAAATATAATTCAGAATATGGATAGGACCTAGATTGTGGAGATTCAGGAGAAAGTTGAAACACAATCCAATGAATCTAAGGAATACAATAAGACAACGTGAAAGATTAAATGGCCATTTTAAGAAAGAAACAAACTGATCTGATAGAACTGAAAAGCTCACTGCAAGAATTTCACAAAACGATCACAAATATTAACAGCAGAATTGACCATGCTGAGGAAGAAACTTCAGAGCTTGAAGACTGATTCTCCAAAATGACTCAGTCAGACAAAAATAAAGAAAAAAGAATATGGACGAATGGACAAAACCCCCAAGAAATATGGGGTTATGTAAAGAGACCAAATCTACAATTTATTGGCATCCTCAAAAGAGAGAGAGAAAGCAAGCAACTTGGAAAACATATTTGAGGATATCATTCATAAAAATTTCCTCAACCTTGCCAGAGAGGCCAGCATTCAAATTCAGAGAATGCACAGAACCCCTGTGAGATACTATACAAGGTTAGCATCACCAAGATGCATAGTCATCAGATTCTACAGGGTTGAGGAAACTGGCAGATAGGAGGCAGGACTAACATGCAACTCCCTCTTGGATGGACACAGCAGGGTGTGGAGACTCACACAATTAACTTTTGCTCCAAGAACTACTGCAGGAACACACCAAGAAAACCAAGAGAATCCACAGACCTCTTTGAAAGAGGCAGCTTACTACTGCAGGTCCCATGAGACAGCTGAAAAACTGTGAGTGTCCGAAGTGTGTAAGGGAAAACATCCACCCCCAAACATACATCCTCACTGGGAAAACTGAAAGTCCAGATCACAGCAGGAGTATTTGAAGCAGAATTAGACAGCTGAGCAAAAAATGCACGGAGATGAAGCAGTGGGAAGAGCCCTGTGGGCACTCTCGGTCCCCAGGGAAGCAGTTTCTGACTTTGTCTCCTAGGTCTTTGGGGAGGGCTGCCAGTGTAATTGAGGAAACACCACAGAGAGAAGAAAACTTCCAGGTGAACTTTGTAATAATTTTGACTGAACATGGAGTTTCCTGGACGGAATCTGGGGAAGGGAGTAAACGTGGAATGCAGGTACAAGCACAGAAGCCGCAGCAGGTGGGGAGGTGCAAAACCTGAAAGCCCCGTTTGCTTTTCCAGAGGGAAGCCTTGTGGCCTGGGGCAACATCTCAGCCCTGCTTCTGACTGCCTAGAAATAAACTTCGTGCTGTTGCAGGGGCATGATGGGAGTGAGAATGGCCTTGCAGGCTGTGTGGGAATTGTGTGAGACCTGTCACTTGTCTGATTGCCCTGGCCAGAACTTCCAATTCTATGTTGAATAGAAACACATCCCATGCTCATGGGTGGGTAGACTCAATTGTGAAAATGACCATACTGCCAAAAGCAATCTTCAGATTCAATGCAATTCTCATCAAAATATCACCATCATTCTTCACAGAACTAGAAAAAACAATCCTCAAATTCATATGAAACCAAAAAACAGCCTGCATTGCTAAAGCAAGACTAAGCAAAAAGAACAAACCTGGAGGCATCGCATTACCAGACTTCGAAGTACACTATTAAGGCCACAGTCATCAAAACAGTATTGTACTTGTAATAAAAATAGGCACATAGACCAATGGAACAGAATAAGGAACCCAGAAGTAAACCCAAATACTTAGAGCCAACTGATATTTGACAAAACAAACAAAAACATAAAGTGGGGAAAGGATACCCTATTCAACAAATGATGCTGGGATCACTGGCAAGCCATATGTAGAAGAATGAAACTGGATCCTAATCTCTCACCTTATACAAAAACCAACTCAATATTGATCAAAGACTTAAATCTAAGACTTAAAACCATAAAAATTCTAGAAGATATCATTGGAAAAACCGTTCTAGACATTGGCTTAGGCAAAGACTTTATGACCAAGAACCCAAAAGCAAATGCAACAAAAACAAAGATAAATAGGGGGACTTAATTAAACTAAAAATCTTCTGCACAGAGAAAGAAATAATCAGCAGAGTAAACAGACAACCCATAGAGTGGGAGAAAATCTTCGCAAACTATGCATCAAAGGACTAATATCCAGAATATACATGTAACTCAAGCAAATCAGCAAGAAAAAAAAAAACAAATAATCTCATCAAAAAGTGGGTTAAGGACATGAATAGACAATTCTCAAAAGAAGATATACAAATGGCCAACAAACATGAAAAAATGCTCAACATCACTAATAATCAGGGAAATGCAAATCAAAACCACAATGTAATATCACCTTACTCCTGCAAGAATGTCCATAATCAAAAAATAATAGATGTTGGTCCAGGCACAGTGGCTCACACCTGTAATCCCAACACTTTGAGATCCCAAGGCAGGCGGATCACATGTGGTCAGGAGTTCGAGACCAGCCTGGCCTCGAAGGGTGAAACCCTATCTCTTCTAAAAATACATAAATTACCCAGGTGTGGTGGCACGTGCCTGTAGTCCCAGCTACTTGGGAGGCTGAGGCAGGAGAATCACTTGAACTCAGGAGGCAGAGGTTGCAGTGAGCTGAGATCATGCCACTGCACTCCAGCCTGGGCAACAGAGCAAGACTCTGTCTCCAAAAATAATAATAAGAGATGTTGGCATGGATGGGGCAGAAAGGGAACACTTTTATACTGCTGGTGGGAAAGTAAACCACTGTGGAAAACAGTGTGGATATTCCTTAAAGAACTAAAAGTAGATTTACCATTTGATCCAGCAATCCCATTACTAGGCATCTACCCAGAGGAAAAGAAGTCAAAATATGAAAAATTTTTGCAATTGAAAAAACATGAAACCAGAACAAATGCCCATCAATCAACGAGTGGATAAAGAAACTGTGGTATATATATATGAGATGGAATACTACTCATATATATATGAGATGGAATACTGCATTTGCAGTAACCCAGATGGGATTGGAGACCATTATTCTAAGTGAAGTAACTCAGGAATGGAAAACCAACATCTATAAGAGGTGCATCTCACATGCAATGACACACATAGGCTCAAAGTAAAGGAATGGAGAAAAATCTACCAAGCAAAGGAAAACAGAAAAAAAGCAAGGATTGCTATCCTAATTTCAGACAAAATACTTTAAAACAACAACAATCAAAAAAGACAAAGAAGGGCATTACATAATGGTAAAGGGAGTTCAATTGAACAAGAAGACCTAACTATCTTATATATAGATAGATATAGATATGTATCTCACCTTGTGTGTCCTATATATATATATAATCTCTTTAAATATAAATATATAGGATAGTTAGATCTTCTTGTTCATATATATATACGTGAACACCCAGATTCATAAATCAAGTTCTTAGAAACCTATGAAAGATTTAGACAGTCACACAATAATGGTGGGAGACTTCAACACCCCACTGTCAGTATTAGACAGATCATCAAGGATGAAAACTAACGAAGATATTCGGGACCTGAACTCAACACTTGATCAATAGGAACTAACAGAACTCTCCATCCCAAAACAACAGAATTTACATTCTTCTTAACTGTACATGGCACATACTCTAAAACTGATCACACAATCAGGAATAAAACAACCCTCAGCAAATTAAAAAACAAAAACAAAATTATACCAACCACGTTCTTGGACCATAGCTCAATAAAAATAGAAAACAATAATTTAAAAATTGCTCAAAACCATACAATTACATGGAAATTAAACAACCTGCTTCTGAATGACTTTGGGTACAATGAAAATTACAATGTACAATTGTCATTTGGTACAATGACAATGTACAATTGTCATTTGGTACAATGACAATGTACAATTGTCATTTGGTACAATGACAATGAAATTAAGGCAGCAATCAAGAAATTCTTTAAAACCAGAAAGAATAAAGACACAACATACCAGAATCTCTAGGCACAGCTAAAGCAGTGTTAAAAGGGAAATTTATACCACTAAACACTCATATGAAAAAATTAGAAAGATCTCAAATTACCAACCTAACATCACACCTAGAGAAACTAGCAAACCAACCTCCAAACTAGCAGAAGACAAGAAATAGCCAAGACAAGGAAATTGAGGTGTGAAAAATCATATAAAAGATTGAGTCCAGGAGTTGCTTCTTTGAAAGAATGAGTAACATGGGTAGCATACTATCTAGACTAACAAAGAAAAAAAGAGAGAAGATCCAAAAAAAAAAAAACCCCACACAATCATAAATGACAAAGGAGATGTTACCACTAACCCTACAGAAATAAAAATTTTAAAAAACCTTTAGAGACTACTATGAACACCTCTATGCATACAAACTAGAAAACCTAGACAAAATGAATAAATTCCTGGAAACATACAGCCTTCCAAGATTGAACCAGGAAGAAATTGGATCACTAAACAGACCAATGACTTCTGAAATTGAATCAGCAATAAAAAGCCTATCAATCAGTAAAAGCCTAGGACCAGATGGATTTACAGCCAAATTCTACCAGATGTATAAAGAAGAGTTGGTACCATTCCTCCTGAAACTATTTTCAAAAATTGAGGAGGAGGGACTTCCTAATTCATTCCTTGAGGCCAGCATCATTCAGGTACTGAAACCTGGCAGAGACAAAACAAAGAAGAAAACTTCAGACTAATATCCTTGATGAACATTGATGCAAAAATCCTCAACAAAATACCAGCAAACCCAATCAAGCAGCAAAACTAATCCACCATGAGCAAGTAGGCTTTATCCCTGGGATGTAAAGTTGGTTCAACTATGCAATCAATAAATATGATTCATCACATAAAGAAAACTAAAAACAAAAACCACATGATCATCTCAATAGATGAAGAAAAGGCTTTTGATAAAATTCAACATCCTTCATGTTAAAACCCCTCAGCAAACTAGGTATTGAAGCAACATACCTCAAAACAATAAGAGGCATCTATGACAAACCCACAGCCAATATCATTCTGAATGGGGAAAAACTGGAAACATTCCCCTAGAGAACCAGAACAAGGCAAAGATGCCCAATGTTACCACTCCTATTCAACATAGCACTGAATGTCCTAGCCAGAGCTATCAGGCAAGAGAAATAAATAGAAGACATTCAAATAGGAAAAGAGGAAGTCAAACTATCTCTGTTTGCAGATGATACCTTTAAAACCCCACAGTTTCTGCCCAAAAGCACCTAGATCTCATAAGTTCAGCAAAGTATCAGGATACAAAACCAATGTACAAAATCAGTAACATTTCTACATACCAACCACATCGAAGCTGAGAGCCAAATCAAGAATTCAATCTCGTCAAGAATAGCCAAAAAATGAATAAAATACCTAGGAATACAACTAACCAGGGAAGTGAAAGATCTCTACAACAAGAATCTCTACAACAAAACACTACTCAAAGAAATCAGAGATGACACAAACAAATGAAACAGCATTCCATGCTCTTAGATGCAAAGCATCAGTATTGCTAAAATGGCCAAACTACTCAAAGCAATTTACAGATTCAATGTTATTCCTATCAAACAACCAATGACATTCTTCACAAAACTAGGAAAACAATTTTAAAATTCCTATGCAATCAAAAAAGAGCCTGAATAGCCAAAGCAATTCTAAACAAAATGAACAAAGCTAGAGACATCACATATCCAACTTCAAACTATACTACAAGGTTACAGTAACCAGAACAGCATACTACTGGTACAAAAACAGACACATGGACCATTAGAACAGAATAGAGAGCCCAGAAATAATAACATACACCTATAATTATCTGATCTTTGACAAAGCCAACCAAAACAAGCAATGGAGAAAGAACTTCCTATTCAACAAATGGCGCTGGGATAACTGGCTAGCCATATGCAAAATACTGAAACTGAACCACTTCCTTATACCATATCCAAAAATTAACTCAAGATGCATTAAAGACTTAAATGTAAAACTATAAAAACCCTGGAAGATAACCTAGGATATATCATTCTGCACATAGGCCCTGGCAAAGATTTCATGATAAAGATGCCAAAAGCAATTGCAACACAAACAAATTGACAAATAGGACCTAATTAAACTAAAGAGCTTCTGCCCAGCAAAAGAAATTATCAACAAAGCAAATGGACAACATATAGAATGGGAAAAAATACTTGCAAACTATGCATCTGACAAAGGTCTAATATCCAGAATCTGTAAAGAACTTAAATTAACAAGCAAAAAATAAATAGCCTCATTAAAAAGTAAGCAAAGGATGTGAACACTTTTCAAAAGAAGACATACCCGTAGCCAACAAGCATATGAAATATTGCTCACCATCATTAATTATTAGAGAAATGCATATCAAAACTTTAATGAGATACCATCCCATATCAGTCAGAATTGCTATTATTAAAAAGTCAAAAAGTAACAGATGCTGGTAAGGTTTCAAAGAAAAGGGAACACTTGTATACTGCTGATGGGAATGTAAATTAGTTCAGCCATTGTAGAAAGCAGTGTGGCAATTTCACAAAGAACTTAAAACAGAATTACTATTTGACCCAGCAATCTCATTACAGGGTATATACACAAAGGGATATAAATTGTTCTACCATAAAGACACATGCACTGATATGTTTATTGCAGCAACTATCCACAATAGAAAAGACATGGACTCAACCTAAATGCCCATGAATGGTACACTGCATAAAGAAAATGTGGTACATATTTGTCTATATACCACATATATAAATGTGGTATATATATATATATATATATATATATATATATATACCCATCATGTTCACCCATTCATGATGTGAACCCATCATGAATATGCTTTTTTTTTTTTAAGAAGAGAAACTAACTTTAGCAAAGTCATAAGGATTCCTAAGATATGGCTACCAGCCATGAAAATCCCAGAGTAGAAAGAAATGCAACCCCAAGCCAGACTCATCAACACACTAGAGTTGAAGCCCAGGGTAAGGAATGTAGGTGCCTGGCACCAGTTCCACCATTCGAGGTGGCCTTGGACTGGCATACGAAACCTCAAAGTTAGCTGAGGCCTAGGCAGGATGGAGGCAGGGAGAGCAGGCGGGCTGACCTGCACTGCAGTCCCTATGCAAACCTGGAAGGTGAGCAGGGAGAAGAACCCCTGATGCCACTCCAGGCCCGAGTCTGACCTGCAGGCTCATAGGTGGGCAGTCATTGTGGGACTTCAAGCAGAGTGACAAGGTTTGATTTATAAAACTTCAGCCTGAAATATTCGCCTTTTTTCCACCCTCAACCTCTTCCCATCCTAACTCATTCTTCAGGCTTCTTCATGGATGAGATTTTCTTCCATCTGTACGGATACCCCTCATTGTTTAGGTTAGGTGGCCTCCCTCTTCTCTCCTCACTCAGGGCTTAGTACCTTTGGTCATCATAATACCGCCCATTTTGTATAGTTAATTGCTTCTTGTTTCTCTTTCTCCATAGTGTAAGTGCTTGTTCACCCCCAGCCCCAGTGCCCAGCACAGTACCTGCTTCAAAATATCAACTTGCTGTACTAATGGAGGATAAATGGTTTAATATTTACTTTTTAGCTATTTCATATTTATTTTATATTTAGCTCTTATTACATATTTAGATTTTACTCGATTAGCTTTCTTTTTCTCCCCTAACCACTGAGTAAAGTTCCTTTTGAAAACGTCAGCCTGGCTCCAATGGACAGGGAGAAAAAAGAAAAGGTAACTTTAAACAGCTTGGAAGGAAAATTAAAGATAGAGAAGGTTCTCCCCCCAACCCTCCGCATCCCCTTCCCTCTCCCTTTTCCTCCCTCTCTCTGTCAGCTCTTTGAGATGGTGGAAGCCTCAAGAAGAGATCCAAGGTGGAGGAGGCATTCCCTTCCACAGAGAAGACCTCCTGTGCAGCCGCTCTAAATAAAGGGACGCTGTTCTTTTCAAGGCATCTCTAGAGTTTTCTATGCAGTGTTTACGGGTGCCTAGGAGAACCTGGCAAAGCAATGTGCGGTTCCTACATACGCTAAAATCCCAGGCTCCGAAAAATACAGAGTAAACCAGCAGATTCTCCTCCCCGGCGTGGGATCCAATTTTTGCCCGGCATAATTGTGTAGTAAATTTCCCAGCATTAAAGCACTTCCCGAGAGATTCTTTGAGCGCTCGCGGTACCCGTGCGTAAACGCCGCTCCCCGGCTGGCGCCGGTATGCGCCAACTCCAACCTGCGCGCAAGTCTGCTGGTCCGCGCTCCGGTCCCACAGCTCCGAGTCCCCGCAGTGAAAGGAGGAGGCGGTGCACCGGGGTAGATGGGCCCCTGAGGACTCCCGGGGTTCAGTTTTCCGCGGAACTCTGCCTGCAGCAGTCTGGCAGGAACGTGCTGCGGAGCTCGTCCCATCTTGGCTTCTCCAAAAGGGTTCATACGGACTGGCGAGTCTTTCCCCTGCCTCCTCCAAGTGTCTGGCACCAGTTCTACCGTTTGAAATGGTCTTGGACTGGGATATGAGGCCTCAAAGTCAGAAGAGGGCAGGGCAGGATGGACGTGGGGAGAGAAGGTTGGCTGACCTGTCCTCCAGCCCCTATGCAAACCTGGAAGGGGAACAGGGAGAAGGACCACCGATGCTACCCCGGGCCCGGCTCTGGCCTGCAGGCTTGGCAGGCGCGGAGGCGGAGGCTGCCAGGTCCCCGGGAGGCAAACGCAGCGCCGCAGTGGTTGCTGGCGGAGAGCCCAGAGCCGCGCGCGCTCTGAGCGACAAGCTGCCTATGAGTGTGGCTCCTGCGCTCACCAAGATTCGCAGGGAGCTCAGCCCTGTCCCCAGTGATTGAGCAGAGGCTCATCCAGAGGGGTCAGGTGGTGGGCTCAAATGGAGCTTCTGCTGGAACGAGGGGCCAAGTCCCCAGGGTGGCTGAGGAAAGTGTCCTCAAAGCTTAGAGTCTGTCACTTCTCAGGTGAATCAACTAGCCAGGGAATGGAGCTAGATATTTTGTGGGGGTGTTTCCTAAACACAGCCTCAGGAAAGTTGTTTTCGGGACACCTGGACCAGAGAGTCGTCGCCTCTGGCTTCTCGGTAGCTGGAGCGCGGCCCGGAGCGCGGCGCTGGCACATCGCCCCCACACATGCCCGTTTCCCATTGCCACAGGCAGGCCGCCTCTGCAGAGCTGTCGCAGGGCTCTGGGCTTCATTCCCTGGAAGTTGATTGTCCTCCACTCCAGCTGTTTCCCAAATCCTTCCTTCCTCCCAGCACCCCTAGTGCAACGACGATTCCAGCTGCGGACCGCATCTGTGTCAGTTACTTCCAAGCCACCTACTGCCCCCTCGCGGAGTGCGTGGGGCTCCCGGCTCGCAGACTCCCACGGCAAGTAGCAAGCAGCAAAAGGCGTGGTAGCTGCGGCGGTGGAATGAGACAGTTGTCAACAGCTGGCGCAGCTGCCGCGCTGCGCACCGGGACTGGCGAGTACGCAGCCCAGGTACTGCCCCTTCCCAGTGACGTCTCTGCAGGGGGTTATAAAAGCCTTGTGCGCAGCTAACTCGCGAGCTGAGCAACCCGAACCGAGAGGTGCCCGCGAAACTGCAGGCGGCGGCAGCTGCAGCAAAGGCGAAGGAAAAATCTCCAGCTGGATACGGAGCTCCAGAATCCTGGCCATAGGCTCAGAACTTTTACAGGTCGCGCTGCAATGGGCCCCCACTTCGCTCCTAAGTCCTCACGCAGCACAGGGCTTTGCCTTTCCCGGCGGAGGAAGGGGAAATAGGAGCTGCAGGCAGCAGCAGGTGTATAAAGGCGGGGGATCTCTTGCTTCCTAGAACCGTGACCGGTGGAATTTCTTTCCCTTTTTCAGTTTAACGCAAGAGAGATGCTGTCTCCAGACTTCTGAACTCAAATGTCTCCTGCAGCTTGAAAGTGGAGGCATTCAGAGCCACCGCGGGCAGGCAGGCAGTGCATCCAGAAGCGTTTCTATTCTGAGCGCCAGTTCAGCTTTCAAAAAGAGTGCTGCCCAGAAAGAGCCTTCCACCCTCCTGTCTGGCTTAAGCAGGACCCTGAGCCCCAGGCGCCAGCCACGGGACTCTGCTGCAGAGTGGGGTTGTGTACAGATAGTAGGGCTTTACCGCCTAGCTTCGAAATGGATAACGTCCTCCCGGTGGACTCAGACCTCTCCCCAAACATCTCCACTAACACCTCGGAACCCAATCAGTTCGTGCAACCAGCCTGGCAAATTGTCCTTTGGGCAGCTGCCTACACGGTCATTGTGGTGACCTCTGTGGTGGGCAACGTGGTAGTGATGTGGATCATCTTAGCCCACAAAAGAATGAGGACAGTGACCAACTATTTTCTGGTGAACCTGGCCTTCGCGGAGGCCTCCATGGCTGCATTCAATACAGTGGTGAACTTCACCTATGCTGTCCACAACGAATGGTACTACGGCCTGTTCTACTGCAAGTTCCACAACTTCTTCCCCATCGCTGCTGTCTTCGCCAGTATCTACTCCATGACGGCTGTGGCGTTTGATAGGTGAGATTAGCCTTTGTGAAAAGGCGAGAAAGTTCTCATAGAGGACCATGGCATTGCTATGAGGTTTGGGGCTGGATGGGGTATGGGTCAAGGGGAAGATTGGCCACCCATGCTCTGAAGGTTTTTTTACTGATCAACTGAGTCATTTGTTGATGGGGAACTTCATCTTATCTATTTCAACTTTTTTCTCCTCTTTTTTACCCATCACTATCTGTCTTCCTTTCAACACACATCCCCCTTTTCTTCATTTAACTCCCCTTTCTTCATCTCTTCTCCACTCATCTGCCTGACACTTTCAACTTTTGCTTTGCTCCTTTCCATATATTCCTTCTCCCCTTTACCCTTGCAGGCTGCAAACAATACCTAGGGTTTCGACAAAGGACTAGACCCTGGATGGCGCTTTGGAAATTCCTCCAGGCCTGTTATTCTGTCAGACAGCCTCTTGTTGCCTTCCTGTTTTAAGTACACCTAGAGGATTCTGGGACTTTCTGCTCCCACTGCAACTCTCTAGTTTGTTGTTGTAGTTGTTGTTGTTGTTTGGTTGGTTGGTTCGTTGGTTTTTGCTTGTCTGTTTGTTTGTTTTGGATGTGAAACCGCATTTCATCAGTATCATAAGATACTGAGAATTCTAATGCAGTTTACTCTGTAATGCTAGGAATTCTCATTCAGAAATGAGAGACAGTTATGCTATCCTTAAAAAACTCCACGGATAGGGATCCAGGAAGCTTACCCAAGAGGTGTTCTAAATTTCTCCTGCAATGTAAAATGTATGTATTTAGCCTGTCTGTATCCACAGAGAAACATGCTTGGCAAAGGCAATTGAGAGCTCTTCCGTTCCTGCAACCAACAGTTTAGGGTTCCCGAAGCTGATTGAAAGTGAAAAGGTTGGCATTTCAAACACTGGGGCTGGTATTCTGGAATGAATGGCTCTTCAGGTAGCATGATGGAAAATTGATTATTGGAGCACAGCTCTATTGGTATTGTCTCCTTTGTGAGTATCTTAGGTCTCCAATGTGTATGTCTATGTGTGCACAGGTGTTAAATGTTTACCTGGGATGTGAAAGTATGCTTAAAACACCTATCACTGTGATCTTAAAATTGATTCTTTTGATGTCCTTCCTGAGATAACTAAATGTGAGAAACCCAAAGAAGGAGCTAGGAGAAAACTTCAAAAAAAATTTCCAAACTACTAACCCTCTTTGCGTAAAGATTGTTTATAACTTGCAATTTATTAGAAGTCTTTTTTAGCTCCTGTAGTCAATGAACACTTTTAAAATCAAGGAAATCTTCATTTCCATCCTTTGCAGTGGTGTCCAAATACTGATTTGTTAGTTCCATGTACATCTCTCTATATGCAGCTCCTATGTGCTTACTATGTTTTATGTAAAACAAATTGTGGAAAATCAGTTTGTATTTTAACTGTGGATGGTAAACCAATTACTCAAAGTGAGAGTGAAATGAATTATTTTACAAATTTATCTTTTGTACTACACTGGTTTTCAGATATTCAGTTTGCTGAAAGTGAGGTACACCTGTAAATCTTTCTGCATTAACATGCTCCTTTAATCTCATGACAGCTTCCTTAAACTTAAAAAAGTCGATAGCAAGATATATAAGTGAATATCAAGGTAGTGAAACCTGATGCCGTTTCAGCCTTACGAACACTGTCTTGATGCCCCCTAAATTAGAGGAGAAGTTTTTTGGGGGGTTTTGTTTGTTTGTTTGTTTTTTCTGCACTGGGGCTTTGCACAAGCTCTAGGAAGACCTGTCAGTCAGTGTAAGCTGGAGCATTCAGTAGCTGATGGAGCACCAGCAGACAGCTCTCTCCTTTTGGCTTACACAGAAACATGTTCTGCAACCCTGATCTTTCCTCTGGAACTTAGAAGATTAGAGGTGGGGATAAGAGTCACAGTCCGCACAGTGGATTAGGCAGGGAGCCAGATTTCCGCTCCATTGTTGTTTTTCTCTAGGTAAACCATCTCAGAGCCCTGACCCTCTGTGATACCTGCTTAGTGAGATCAAAAGGTCTCGGATGCCAGAGCTTTAGGAAATGACAGCAACAGGGAATGTCACCATGTTTCCAACATACAGATACAGCCCAGGGAGGTTATCAATGGCATGCCTAAGATTAGAGTTCAAGGTAGAATTAGAGATGAGGCTTCAGGTCTCTCTCTCCATGTCTGCCAAGTGCTCCTTCTGTCTTTTCTTGCTCAGCCTGGTGAGCACACTATAAACTCACCCCCTCAGGCCTTCCAATGAATGTATTTCCTGCATGTGTGGTCATCCATTCTCTCCCAAGAATGTATTGGAAAGAAAGGAGGGTTTAAGTCCTCTCCCTGTAAGTTATCTCTCTTTTCTCCAGCATGGAAATGCAGACTTAAGAGGAAATATTAAATCAGCTGTTTGTATATTCCTTGAATTTTTAACAGACAACCTTTGAATCAAGTCTTTAAAAATAACAGCAATGTGGTTTTCCCGATTGTAAAATTAAAACTGTTCACTGCAGAACACTTGGGAAACATGAAGACCACAAAAATCCAATCCCCCTTACCTAACCGACCAGAAGCAACACCTGCTAACATTTGAATTTCTCCTTTATGACTCTTACACTATATAATTGAGGTTAGATTCTATATAATTTTCTAGCCTACATTTTTCCATTGGTATTAATGAAAGACATTAATAACACCTTCCTGTGTTATTCAAAAGTTTTCAGAAACATAATCTTAATGGCTTCATACTATTCTATTATGTGAATATGCTATTATTATTTACGTGGTCATTTCTCTACTATTGTGTATTTAGGTGATTTCTAGATTTTTGCTATTATAATTAGTAATCTAAGGAATATTTATATATGATAATTTTGTATTGCCTTCTTGATTATTTTCTCAGGATAGATCCCAATAAGTAGAAGTACTACATCAAATAAAATGAATTTTTAAAAAGCTATATCTTCTCATTTTAAAGGATTTTCAAAGGAATTGTTGAGTCAAACTATCTTGGTAAACTTTGTCAAATTTCATATTAGAACCAAGATATATGCAGAGAAAAAACTTCAGTTGCAGATTGCAGTACTAATTTAAATGTTTCCTGTAGTCTTTCTACAGGAAAGGTGGGGTGGGGTCAGGGAAGGAAAAAAAGGGAGCGGGGAAAAGGAAGGGAAGATAGGAGAAGGAGAGGAGAGGGAAGGAAAGTGGGAGGTGGGAAGGGGATAGGAGAGGAGGGGAGGGAAGAAATATCTCCATTAGAAAGAATTTTATTTTTTGAAGGCAGTGTTTACCTAGAATTTAAAAATGTTTTAGAGACAAATATAGCTAAATAAGATCAGGTTTACCTCTATCTAAACTCCAACAAATACTAGGGATTTTAGCTATTGAAACTCTATAATTTCTCTGACTTAGAATTTAAAAATTCTTTACAACTATAAAACTAAAAGGTATATATGAAGTTTCATGAAATCTGAGGATGGGGGACACAGGTGATGACTCCCCCCTCAACACCCCTGTTACCCTAACCCCCATTTTCAGGAGTTGGTGACAATTACTGGTTCTATTATGATGCTCTGGCAAGTACTGTGGAGCAGAATCTAAGAAGGGAGTAGAGGAAGGGAAGCAATCTCCAAGCCCTGCAGGGAGCTGGGGAATGGGCAACAGATAACCTGATTTGAAACCACACACATAGCAACAGGAGCAACAGAGAGGTCCAGACAAGCACTGACCTGGTATCACTGCTTCTCTACCTGGTAGGGCAAGCATAATTTCAGCAAAATGAAAGGTAACAGTTGCTCACTCAGACTCCAAATAAAGATGGTCTCTCTGAGACCAAGAAATATAGTTATCCAGAGAGAGTAATGGTTGAAGGCAAAAGAGGAATTGAGCTAAGAGAGCTGATAATGTAAAAGAGGAACCTAAAACAAAAACATGAATAAATCACAAAAACTTTGTCCACTGAACTCACGTCTACACACTCTGTCCCAGCCATACTCAGCTACCAATTTAAATATCCTGCTTTCCAGGTCTCTATTAGACTTGCACTCTGTCCTTGAACTTTACCTTGTTGGTTGAACTGCAATCTCATTGTTTATCTCAGAGCAGTCTTTCCTCACCCCACCTGGAGGGGGAATTACATTCCAGGATCCTTTGCACTAATTCAGATGGCCCTGGAAACCCATTACCATGCACTGCTGTGATGCTGTGAATGGCCATTCACTAGAAGCTCATTGGCCACAACTGGCCCTGTCTTTTCCAATGTCAGCATTGATGTGGATCAAAATGGAGTTTGTTAATTCTCAGATGGTTCATTTAGATTTCAGGGCCTTTCTTCAAGAAGTTCAATGCCCACCTCTTCTCTGGAGCTGCTCCATTACACTCGCCACACTCTCTCCCTACTCCTGGGAGCCTGCAGTGTCCTGAATGGTCAAGAGTGTTACTTTTTTAAAAAACTGGAAGAAATCATAGTTTGAATTGGAGGCAAATAAAGAATAATTCTCAACATAAAAGCACATAGTACAAGCACAAGACACTGTTACTATTATTGTTGCTGAATTAGAATGAGGATCATGAGACAGAAACACCATCAAACTTAGATAAAGATATTCAGTCTATCAAGTGTTGATGCCATCAAGGTAAGGTGATGTTTCCTAACTCACAGCCTTGTTTCTTCCCTCAAAGGGCTATATATGAAGACAAATAAGACTGATTTAGAGGTAACTAAAATATAAGGTATTAAGTAAAATGTTTCATGTGGGTTGTACAGATATATTCTATAGGAGACAAGAGGAGGGACATCCTGCCCAGCAGTAACGAATGATCAAGGAAGACCTCAAGATAGGGCAATTGAGTTGGGCCTTGAAGATTAGATAAGATTTTTAGAGAAGATGATAAAAAAAAAAAAAAGAAATGATCTTTCAGGTAGAAGAAGCTGTATGACAGAAGCATGGAAGTCAAATGTTTTCTAAGTGCCTCAGGTCAACGACAGACTGATTCAACTGAAATGAATTCACAGGTGAATCAGGGAATGAATTGAGGAGTTTCCCGGAAGAAAATGAGAATACTCTATGTTGAATTTGACGTGAAAATATAACGATTAGTTGGAATGCCCGACAAGAAACTTGAGAAGTGAGGCTAGAGAATGACAAGCCAGGGATCAAAGAGACAATATCAGCACAGAATGGTAAGAGGAAATAAAATTAGATGGCAGTGAAGGGAATGGCCTCTTTCCTCATCCATCCATCCATCAAACCACTATTGAGCACTTACTGTGTGCCATATTCTGAGGCAGTAAGACATTGCCTTTGCCACTGTGTTCTCAGTCTTTGGAGATTAACAAGGTCACGAACAGCATATAACCCAATGCAATCAATGCCATGCAGAGGGAGCAGAGTTAGAGCAAAGAACTCCCTTGGGAATATGGGAAAGACTTCCTGGTAAAAGGAGAAGAAGAAGGAGAGGGAGAGCAGTAGGGGAGAGAGGAGGGAGGGGAGAGAAAAGAGAAGGAGGAGACAATGAAAGAGAATGAAGAGAAAGAAGAGGAGGAAAACGACAAAGAGGAAGAGGGGCAGCAAGGCACTTGGAAATGAATGTGGAGTTTTGTTTTTTAATTAACTTCAAGACCACTGGATTGGGAATACTCATAGTAATTTATTAATATCCATCATTTGGAAACTAGAAAGGAAGTTTTATGTTCATAAAATTGATAATGATATATTTTATTTATGTTCCCTCCAGTCCATTGTCTCATTTAATCTTCATGATGCCAATGAGGATTCTGTTTCAACCTGGAAGAGCGATTAGAAACAATTTCTTTTAGCATTGTCCTCCCACTCTCCACCCCCTCACAGCTTGAAGACCCATGCAATTTGCTTTTATGTGCCTTAGACATCTGCCTACATGCTCCTGCACTTGGTGGCTTTTGGATGATATCTCATTTAAGGAAAACTGTCATTGGAGGCAGAAAAGCAATGTAAGAGTCCTGTCACACAAGAGAAAATATTAGAGGCCTTTTTGACAATTTTCCACCCAAATAAAAGTTCAACCCCACAACTTTCCAAACAGGGAGGGCCATTGTAAGAGTACCAAACTCTGCTTAAATATTCTACTCTATTTTTCCCATTTGTTAAATTCAATAAATTATTAAATCATCACAAAATTCTTCCTTTTCTTGAAATGAAATCTGCCTCTTTGGTTTTGGACTATTCCTACTTGTCTCAGGCCTCTTCCATGTAGCAGGCTTTCCAGTAAGTATAAGGGTAAGGTATTAAGCTTCTATTTATCTTGAAGCATCCCCAACTCTGGTTAACTGTCCCTGGTTCCTCCAACTTTACATCATCATCATTAGTCTCTACTGATTATTTCCATTTGTTAATGGCCCTCTTAAAAGGAGATGACCAGAACGGAGTAACCTTACTACCATCACTCTGTCTAGCATCACCTAGACACCTAGGACTAGCATCCTCCCTAGTGACCTTGCTGTCCTCTTTGACTTAGCTCAGTGCTTATACTAAGATGCTGTCCTTGACCTGCAAGTCTGGCTGAGGTGTCCTTATATTTCCACAGCGTTTATCCCATGGTGTTGCAACTGTCTGTACCTTGTCTATCTCTCCCACACCTCCCTGCTTACTAGATTGCAAGCTCCATGAAAACAGGGATCCCTTATTTTGTTTCCTGTTCCCAGCACCTATCCAAGTGCCTGGCACAGAGTAGGTACTCATTAAAATGTGTGCGTCATGAGCAAACTGACCATGCTTCTCTTCGGCACACATCAGCCAAAATCTGAAAACCAGACCCGATGCCTCAAGCAGACCGTATAGTACACTTACGATGCTATGCCTTGATGCAAAAGAAAAACTGGGCCAAATTTCTGCCTACCATAAAGGTTTGTTACAAAATAGAATGCTTTTGATTCAGAACCCCTGTTCTAGAATAACAATGGCTTCTAACTCACACTTACTTCTTCCACACTCCAGTTGACTGAGCCCCACAGGATACCTGACCCACACCTTGCCACCCTCAACAGGTATTGTGGCCCAGGAAAGACTTCCGATTGGAGGAGGTGCTTATCATTTCCATCTTACCTCCTATCTACCCAGGCATACCAGAAACTCACAGAGATGAAAATGATAAGCACCTCCTCCATCTTATGGACCCTTCTCTGGCCTAACTGCTGTCAACTCCCTGGATTTTTCTCTAACACCCCCCACTAGCAGCAGGTGCACTCTCCCCTTTACTTGTCCTTGCTGAGGTGAAACCAGGAGAAATCTACCCTCTACCCAGCCCTCCAACTCCTGCATCCACAGTAGTTATCTGATTGTTCACACCATATTAAAATACCATAGACACAGGAAAATTCCAGCATGAAGTGGTGCATGTCAGGTCCCACGTATGTGAGACTGACTGGGGAACTGGCTTACATTGCCCCAAACTTATCTCTTGCCACCTTGAGAGACTTCAATTCCACCTCAGTGGAAGGGGAAATATGAAGCTCTCTGGATGAGGAGCACCAAAGATGAAGAGGTGCTTTATGATGACCTGGAGACATACTCATCAGCATGAGTTTTAATGCTACATATGAACTGCTCAAGGAAA
The DNA here is from genome assembly GCF_009828535.3 of Hylobates moloch. Lineage (NCBI taxonomy): Eukaryota > Metazoa > Chordata > Mammalia > Primates > Hylobatidae > Hylobates > Hylobates moloch. The sequence continues at coordinate 9,882,749 of NW_026652290.1, read as the reverse complement.
TTTGTCTAAGCAGCCCTGGGCCTGATCCCCTGCCCTTCTCTTGTATAGTTCTTAATCTACTTTCCAATTTAGCGTTATCACTATGTTTAATATTTGGGATTCCCTGTTGAGTGCCTTTCATGTCTTTTGTATGAGCGTACCCTTTAATAAACTTACTCCTAGCCTTTGGCAGTAGAATGGTTAGGAACAAGCCCAGGCGGTGGCTTCCAGTGCTGGTTCTACCACTTACTAGCTATGTGTACATATGCAAGGTGTTTAACCTATCTGGGTCCCCAGTTTCCCCAACTGATAAAATGGATATAATGAAACTTACCTTGTAGAAGGTAAGAAGAGGGAAAGATTTGAAAAGCCTGACATCCACTAAATACCACTAAAATACCAATTAATAGTAATTAATATTATGCTCTCTAGTAAACTCTGACACACAATTGTATCCATTATATGTGTCCATTCTTGTCTCAGCCTCCTCCTGGATTCCTTCTACATCAAGTACAATAGCTACAGGGTAAAACATTTATGTTCTTCCCCCAAAGATGGTAGTTTACAACTGTCCTGACTGGGTCAGCAAAACTCTTGCTAAATGCTTTTCAACATTCTTTTCACCTTTGGAAATGTGTACACAGTCTACCAGTAGTCCATCATTTGGATATGGTATATCATGGTCCAGAAAACCCAAATGTTTTCTTTTATGCCATCCCCTAAACATTCATTTCCAATCCTTTATGTCGCAAAGTCACCACCCTTATATGGAGTGAGCATCGTTGTTTAATATCGGAATGAGAATGTGTTCATTGCAAAAAGATCTTATAGCTGCATGAGTTTTAATTGATATTCAATTTGTTGAAGTTACAGTGTTTTTTAGCCTTTGAACATATTTTATAAATCGTGGAAGTTTTCTTATAAATCTAGTTTGTGTGCGTTAAAGTATGAAACATTCATTTGCCTTTGTTCTTTGACTAAAGCTCAATAAATCTTTAAACATGAGATAGAATACTTCCAACTAAATATTTGAATACCATTTTCAAACTTAATCAAATCAATCTTACATATTTTTATTAGCCACAATTTTTATAAGCTTAACAAATCAAATAATCTTTGAAAATGTAAGCAGTATTTATAAACTTGATTAATTAAATTCCTCTAAGCATTTCAAACTATACTCACAAATTTGATACATCTGGCTTTGTTAAAATCTTCAAATCCCTAACAGGAAGACTTACAAATAGAAGAAACAAAATCTTTCTCAGGACTTACTTAGTTCTTGTAAGACTAATAAATCAAAACTTCTAAATTTAGCATACAAATTCTCTTAAAGCATTTCAACCTCCTGAGAATTAAACTGATAAATTCAGGTTCTCCTGAGCATCCAAACATTGACTACAAAATTAATTCGTTAAATCCTCCTAGGTGTTACAATTAAAATTGCAAATCTTGCAAGTCAAATTCTCTAATATATCAGATTCTCATTTCCAACATCTTAAAAACAAATCACATACAAAGCAATGTATATTGATCACAAAACTCACTACTACACATGCACTACTTACATAGAAGTACCATTTCTTTATTGCCTACTTACTTTTTTAAAATGCCCTCTTAGAGTTACAAAGTTATACAAACAAAAGTGGCAGAATCATCTTCTCTGTAAGAGGCAGCTGAGGTTCTGGAATGAGGGGTTGATTTGGAGACCCAAATCTGGCTATGCCTCACAGGGGTCTTGCCCAGAGCTGCATCCTGATACCTGAGCCCCTCTCACGGTGGATTTCTGCCTGCCTGGTGCCTACAGAGTCCACTCATGCTTTTCCACTGGAATTGAGTTTTGTAGTTCCAGTGTAAATCCTTGACTGATTTGCATAGATGGAATCATGCACAGCCTCACCCCACCCCTAGTTTGCATCCTTTATCTACCTGATTAAAGTTAACTACATTCTACATTTTACCTTTTTATTGACATGAAAAAAATGACCAAAAAGAAAAAAGAATCACCACAAGACCTGGTCCTTAAGTTGCCTTTTTGAGATTTTGAGGTCATGAAAAATACGTGCCAGATTTTTTCTGGATGTATCCTATTTACCCACATAAATCATCAAAAATATTGTAGTATGTGTCGGGTTTAACAAAGCCAGGCTCTCAGTATGGTTCCAACCTGTACTCTTATAAAGAAGGTCTACAGGGCAGCTTTCTTTCCTCTTGGCATGAGGTCGTCAGTGGCAGGGACCTTCTTCCTGGAGCCTGAAAACCACCCAGTACCCTTGAATCCTCCAACTGGATGATTAGGATTCCTTTTTTAAATTAACTGGGTTTCCCCTTCAGGCTAGAGCCTTATGGCTTTTTCATAGCTCTAGGAGTGCTGGGTTTCTTCACCTTCCCTTCCACTTTATTGCCATTATTTCAGATAATAAAAAATAATCTGCAATGATACTCTGCCTTTACAGCTCAGCCCAGTGCCCTAAGCCACAGATGGACTGATGAGCAGCCACCTTCACAAATCACACAGCTGCCTGAGCTCATGAAGGGAGAGTGCTGAGCAGTCCTGCTAGCAACACCTCTGTTCTCTCTATCATAGAATATAATTGAGACACTAATTTGTAAAAACCTCATGTGCACATTGAGTGGCATGTGAGGAGATTAGGAGCATAAGCTTAAATACCCACTTTGTGTGATTTATTAATTTTATTTTACTGTGGAGAAACATCCACTTGAATAGTTAATATGTTTTCATAAAAGAATTTGTCTGACTCTGAAAATGTTTAAACAAAAGAAAACCCTACAAACAACTGAGATACTCTTCTAAACAGTCCCAGGGAGCCAAGGGGAAATTTCAAATGCCTTTAGAATTCATGATGGGAACAAAAATGAATGCAGCCCTGAGCTTGAAATACAACGAGTTAGCTCAACAACTTAGCTGGGCTCTTCAAACATGAGCTAGGAAGATAAAAGAGAAAACTTCATTGGAATTTTCATGATTTAACAAATTTCATTTTTTAAATTTGTTCCTGAAGTTCTTTTCTCTTCCCAGGTGGAATGATGAGGGGTCTGGAAGTTAATGTGTTAAAGATTCAGCTAGATTACCTGCCAAATCAAAGCCATCATAGGTTTTCAATGATCCAATTAGGACACTGTGATCCTAAGACTTTAGGCAGAATGCAAAGAAGGCATGGATACTATTTCCTTCGTTTTTGTTGGTTTCCCTCCAATAATGCTATAACCAGCTAGAGTCTGCATTGAGGCACTCCCCAATCCTGCTTCACAAATGCATGAACCCAAATTACTGCTCCATTCCCTTCACAGCCAATCCAATTTAGTAAGTTGAGTTGAACCAAGAGAAGAGCAGCTAATTAAAATCACACTAAGGTACGAACAATATGAACGTCTTTCTACCTCCAAGGTCCCATTTGTATCTTGAAATGGGAATGTGTTCATTCTAGTTACCTACTCCTTGAACAGGAAAGATTGTAGAGAATTAAAACAAACTTAGACCTCGTAGCTGTGCCAATATGGAATGTAAGAGGTGCCAGAGTTTAGGTAATACAGAAGTATCCATAGTTTGGCTTTCAAAAAATAGTCCCAGGTATCCACCAAGGGGTCTTCTGGAGGATACTGGGGGATGTGGGGGAGGTCTGTCACCATGAGCTGTCAAACTGCTGTTGAAAGATCTTTTCCTGTCACAGGCAGAATTATCTCTGCCCTGAGGTGCTAGTGCACTCTGCATTTGTTTCCGTATTTGCTTCCATCTTCTTCAGACTTCTTATAAGTCACTAATTGTCTTGATAAATATGTAATATCTTTACAACCTGGAAGGATGTTAAGAAGGGACTGGAATATATTCTCAGCCAGTCCAGTGGGTTGGGGTTAAGGGCAGCAGTAAAGTGCTGCTGAGATGGCCAAAGCAGATTCTTCACCTCTCCTGCATCTTCATCAATGAATTTGTGCTGTTTACAAATCCTGGAGTGAGGGCCAGTTTTCCAAGAGCTGGACTTTCTGCCAGGGTCTGTCTGGACCCACACGTCATCTGGAAGCTTTCATCCTTTTTTCTTTGTCTGCATCTTTCCTTTCTTTTTTTCTTTCTACACCTGGATAAAAATTCCTTGCTTCATTTCCTCCCAGTCCTTCCTCAGCATTTTGAAAATAGCACAGCTTCAATAAATGTCAATGACTGAAAATTGGAAATGAAACAGATGAAAACAAAAACTGCTGTATATAAAACAGTTGATGAGTACAGCAATAGAAAAAAAATGCAAATTACTAACATTCTGATTAAGCAGATGAGTCCAGAAGGATCCTGAAAGGATTCTTGAGGCTGTTCATTTAGGTAAGAACTTAAGCCACCTTTTTTTTTTTTCAAGAAAAATAACTTACTATTGAATATTACCTGCACAACTCCAATGTTTTTCTGATGACATTTTAGTTTAAATTATAGTTTAATATAGTTAAATTATAAATAAATCTTAAAATATTACATACTTATTAAAGAGAATTAGCAACTTACAAAAAAATAGTTTGAAGAAAAATAAATGTAAAATCAATGCTCATCTCACTGCCCAAGCACCGCTATTGACAATTCTTAGGAATTATTTCATGCCAAGACTTTCTTTCTTTCTTTCTTTCTTTTTTTTTTTTTTTTTGAGACAGAGTCTTGCTCTGTTGCCCAGGGTGGAGTAAAATGGCATGATCTCAGCTCACTGCAACCTCCGCCTCCCGGGTTCAAGCATTTCTCCTGCCTCAGCCTCCCGAGTAGCTGGGATTACAGGCGCGAGCCACCAAACCCAGCTAATTTTTGTATTTTTAGTAGAGATGGAGTTTCACCATGTTAGCCAGGATGGTGGTGATCTCTTGACCTCGTGATCCACCCGCCTCAACCTCCCAAAGTGCTGGGATTACAGGCGTGAGCCACTGTGCCCGGCCCAAGACTTTCTTTCTATGCATAGAATCTTCATAATTATAGTCCTATAGCATATACAATTTTATTTTTGTTTTACATAATAAAGTAAAATATATTTTATGTAATAAACTTTATAAGATCATGCCAAGTGGTACAAAGTATCATAATTTAAATAATCCCTCATGCTTAAACTCTGGGGGGTGTTTTGAGATTTTACTACAACATATAATTTGTCATCAATATGTTTCAGCAAAACTAGCACACATGGATGATTATTAGGATAAATTCTTAGAAGAAAAGTTGTTTGTTCAGAGTGTTAGCCATCTTAAGCCTTTTGCTTCATTCTGTTAAGCCACTCTTCAGAAAGCTTTAGTAATTTGCAGTGTGAATCAGAATATATAGATCCAACATATTGGAGTGTTCCTTTATCCATATTCCTAACAATTTTACAAAAATCTTTTCCAGTTTAAAAGATTAAAATGTTAGTTATGTTTGCACTTCTTACTAGTGAGTATATTTTAATATATTTGTTATTCCTTTGTATTTGTGAATTAATAGAGTTTTAAATTTAAATCTTAATTTTTAAATTCCATATTGAGTTGCAGAAACTGTATGTTGAGACTATATTAAAAGCTATAACCTTTTGATGGTCATGTGATGTAAAAATTTTTCATATTTCAGGTTCAAATGTTCATTTCTTTTTTGGTGTTTATTTTATATTATTTTATGTTGTTATGTCTATCTGCCTTTTCTTTTGTGCTTCCTCCCTTTGTTATTATGCTTAAAAAGACCTTCTTCAACTCAAAAGTAGGCAAATATGCATAAATAATTTCATTTACTGTACTTTTATAATTTAGTTGTTATTTAATATTCCACTCCAATAATTTAATATAGATTACCTCTTTTTTAAATGCCACATAAGTTTATCCTATTGTTCAAACACCATTTATTGATTGATCATTTCCCTACGGATTAGAAATATTACTTTTGTCTTACAATGAATTTTATTTATATGTAGACTTTCTTTTTTTTTTTTTTATTTTTTTTTATTATTATACTTTAGGTTTTAGGGTACATGTGCGCAATGTGCAGGTTTGTTACATATGTATCCATGTGCCATGTTGTTTTGCTGCACCCATTAACTCATCATTTAGCATTAGGTATATCTCCTAATGCTGTCCCTCCCCCCCCTCCCCCACCCCACAACAGTCCCCGGAGTGTGATGTTCCCCTTCCTGTGTCCATGTGTTCTCATTGTTCAGTTCCCACCTATGAGTGAGAACATGCAGTGTTTGGTTTTTTGTCCTTGTGATAGTTTACTGAGAATGATGTTTTCCAGTTTCATCCATGTCCCTACAAAGGACATGAACTCATCATTTTTTATGGCTGCATAGTATTCCATGGTGTATATGTGCCACATTTTCTTAATCCAGTCTATCGTTGTTGGACATTTGGGTTGGTTCCGAGTCTTTGCTATTGTGAATAGTGCCGCAATAAACATACGTGTGCGTGTGTCTTTATAGCAGCATGATTTATAGTCCTTTGGGTATATACCCAGTAATGGGATGGCTGGGTCAAATGGTATTTCTAGTTCTAGATCCCTGAGGAATCGCCACACTGACTTCCACCATGGTTGAACTAGTTTACAGTCCCACCAACAGTGTAAAAGTGTTCCTATTTCTCCACATCCTCTCCAGCACGTGTTCTTTCCTGACTTTTTAATGATGGCCATTCTAACTGGCGTGAGATGGTATCTCATTGTGGTTTTGATTTGCATTTCTCTGATAGCCAGTGATGATGAGCATTTTTTCATGTGTTTTTTGGCTGCATAAATGTCTTCTTTTGAGAAGTGTCTGTTCATGTCCTTTGCCCACTTATTGATGGGGTTGTTTGTTTTTTTCTTGTAAATTTGTTTGAGTTCACTGTAGATTCTGGATATTAGCCCTTTGTCAGATGAGTAGATTGCAAAAATTTTCTCCCATTCTGTAGGTTGCCTGCTCACTCTGATGGTAGTTTCTTTTGCTGTGCAGAAGCTCCTTAATTAGATCCCATTTGTCAATTTTGGCTTTTGTTGCCATTGCTTTTGGTGTTTTAGACATGAAGTCCTTGCCCACGCCTATGTCCTGAATGGTATTGCCTAGGTTTTCTTGTAGGATTTTAATGGTTTTAGGTCTAACATTTAAGTCTTTAATCCATCTTGAATTAATTTTTGTATAAGGTGTAAGGAAGGGATCCAGTTTCAGCTTTCTACATATGGCTAGCCAGTTTTCCCAGCACCATTTATTAAATAGGGAAGCCTTTCCCCATTTCTTGTTTTTGTCAGGTTTGTCAAAGATCAGATAGTTGTAGCTATGCGGCATCATTTCTGAGGGCTCTGTTCTGTTCCATTGATCTATGTCTCTGTTGTGGTACCAGTACCATGCTGTTTTGGTTACTGTAGCCTTGTAGTATAGTTTGAAGTCAGGTAGCATGATGCCTCCAGCTTTGTTCTTATGGCTTAGGATTGACTTGGCGATGCGGGCTGCTTTTTGGTTCCATATGAACTTTAAAGTAGTTTTTTCCAATTCTGTGAAGAAAGTCATTGGTAGCTTGATGGGGATGGCATTGAATCTATAAATTACCTTGGGCAGTATGGCCATTTTCACAATATTGATTCTTCCAACCCATGAGCATGGAATGTTCTTCCATTTATTTGTGTCCTCTTTTATTTCATTGAGCAGTGGTTTGTAGTTCTCCTTGAAGAGGTCCTTCACATCCCTTGTAAGTTGGATTCCTAGGTATTTTATTCTCTTTGAAGCAATTGTGAATGGGAGTTCACTCATGATTTGGCTCTCTGTTTGTCTGTGATTGGTGTACAAGAATGCTTGTGATTTTTGTACATTGATTTTGTATTCTGAGACTTTGCTGAAGTTGCTAATCAGCTTAAGGAGATTTTGGGCTGAGACGATGGGGTTTTCTAGATATACAATCATGTCATCTGCAAACAGGGACAATTTGACTTCCTCTTTTCCTAATTGAATACCCTTTATTTCCTTCTCCTGCCTGATTGCTCTGGCCAGAACTTCCAGCACTATGTTGAATAGGAGTGGTGAGAGAAGGCATCCCTGTCTTGTGCCAGTTTTCAAAGGGAATGCTTCCAGTTTTTGCCCATTCAGTATGATATTGGCTGTGGGTCTGTCATAGATAGCTCTTATTATTTTGAGATACGTCCCATCAATACCCAATTTATTGAGAGTTTTTAGCATGAAGGGTTGTTGAATTTTGTCAAAGGCCTTTTCTCCATCTGTTGAGATAATCATGTGGTTTTTGTCTTTGGTTCTGTTTATATGCTGGATTACATTTATTGATTTGCGTATGTTGAACCAGCCTTGCATCCCAGGGATGAAGCCCACTTGATCATGGTGTATAAGCTTTTTAATGTGCTGCTGGATTCGGTTTGCCAGTATTTTATTGAGGATTTTTGCATCAATGTTCATCAAGGATATTGGTCTGAAATTCTCTTTTTTGGTTATGTCTCTGCCAGGCTTTGGTATCAGGACGATGCTGGCTTCATAAAATGTGTTAGGGAGGATTCCTTCTTTTTCTATCGATTGGAATAGTTTCAGAAGGAATGGTACCAGTTCCTCCTTGGACTTCTGGTAGAATTCGGCTGTGAATCCATCAGGTCCTGGACTCTTTTTGGTTGGTAAGCTATTGATTATTGCCACAATTTCAGAACCTGTTATTGGTCTATTCAGAGATTCAACTTCTTCCTGGTTTAGTCGTGGGAGGGTGTATTTGTCGAGGTATTTATCCATTTCTTGTAGATTTTCTAGTTTATTTGCATAGACCTGTTTGTAGTATTCTCTGATGGTAGATTGTATTTCTGTGGGATCGGTGGTGATATCCTCTTTTTCATTTTTTATTGCATCTATTTGATTCTTCTCTCTTTTCTTCTTTATTAGTCTTGCCAGCGGTCTATCAATTTTGTTGATCTTTTCAAAAAACCAGCTCCTGGATTCATTAACTTTTTGAAGGGTTTTTTGTGTCTCTATTTCCTTCAGTTCTGCTCTGATTTTAGTTATTTCTAGCCTTCTGCTAGCTTTTGAATGTGTTTGCTCTTGCTTTTCTAGTTCTTTTAATTGTGATGTTAGGGTGTCAATATTGGATCTTTCCTGCTTTCTCTTGTGGGCATTTAGTGCTATAAATTTCCCTCTACACACTGCTTTGAATGTGTCCCAGAGATGCTGGTATGTTGTGTCTTTGTTCTCGTTGGTTTCAAAGAACATCTTTATTTCTGCCTTCATTTCATTATGTACCCAATAGTCATTCAGGAGCAGGTTGTTCAGTTTCCATGTAGTTGAGCGGTTTTGAGTGAGTTTCTTAATCCTGAGTTCTAGTTTGATCGCACTGTGGTCTGAGAGACAGTTTGTTATAATTTCTGTTCTTTTACATTTGCTGAGGAGACCTTTACTCCCAATTATGTGGTCAATTTTGGAATAGGTGTTGTGTGGTGCTGAAAAAAATGTATATTCTGTTGATTTGGGGTGGAGAGTTCTGTAGATGTCTATTAGGTCCACTTTGTGCAGAGCTGAGTTCAATTCCTGGATATCCTTGTTAACTTTCTGTCTCGTTGATCTGTCTAATGTTGACAGTGGGGTGTTAAAATCTCCCATTATTATTGTGTGGGAGTTTAAGTCCCTTTGTAGGTCACTCAGGACTTGCTTTATGAATCTGGGTGCTCCTGTGTTGGGTGTATATATATTTAGGATAGTTAGCTCTTCTTGTTGAATTGATCCCTTTACCATTATGTAATGGCCTTCTTTGTCTCTTTTGATCTTTGTTGGTTTAAAGTCTATTTTATCAGAGACTAGGATTGCAACCCTTGCCTTTTTTTGTTCTCCATTTGCTTGGTAGATTTGCCTCCATCCCTTTATTTTGAGTCTATGTGTGTCTCTGCATGTGAGATGGGTTTCCTGAATACAGCACACTGATGGGTCCTGACTCCTTATCCAGTTTGCCAGTCTGTGTCTTTTAATTGGAGCATTTAGCCCATTTACATTTAAAGTTAATATTGTTATATGTGAATCTGATCCTGTCATTATGATATTAGTTGGTTATTTTGCTTGTTAGTTGATGCAGTTTCTTTCTAGCCTCGATGGTCTTTACAATTTGGCATGTTTTTGCAGGGGCTGGTACCGGTTGTTCCTTTCCATGTTTAGTGCTTCCTTCAGGAGCTCTTTTAGGGCAGGCCTGGTGGTGACAAAATCACTCAGCGTTTGCTTGTCTGTAAAGTATTTTATTTCTCCTTCACTTATGAAGCTTAGTTTGGCTGGATATGAAATTCTGGGTTGAAAATTCTTTTCTTTAAGAATGTTGAATATCGGCCCCCACTCTCTTCTGGCTTGTAGAGTTTCTTCCGAGAGATCAGCTGTTAGTCTGATGGGCTTCCCTTGGTGGGTAACCCAACCTTTCTCTCTGGCTGCCCTTAACATTTTTTCCTTCATTTCAACTTTGGTGAATCTGACAATTATGTGTCTTGGAGTTGCTCTTCTCAAGGAGTATCTTTGTGGCGTTCTCTGTATTTCCTGAATCTGAATGTTGGCCTGCCTTGCTGGATTGGGGAAGTTCTCCTGGATAATATCTTGCAGAGTGTTTTCCAACTTGATTCCATTCTCCTCGTCATTTTCAGGTACACCAATCAGACGCAGGTTTGGTCTTTTCACATAGTCCCAAATTTCTTGGAGGCTTTGTTCATTTCTTTTTATTCTTTTTTCTCTAAACTTCCCTTCTCTCTTCATTTCATTCATTTCATCTTCCATCAGCGATATCCTTTCTCCAGTTGATCGCATCGGCTACTGAGGCTTCTGCAATCTTTACGTAGTTCTCGATACTTGGCTTTCAGCTCCATCAGCTCCTTTAAGCCCTTCTCTCCATTGGTTATTCTAGTTATCCATTCGTCTAATTTTTTTTCAAAGTTTTTAACTTCTTTGCTATTGTTTTGAATTTCCTCCCATAGCTCGAGTTAGTTTGATCGTCTGAAGCCTTCTTCTCTCAACTCATCAAAATCATTCTCCATCCAGCTTTGTTCCGTTGCTGGTGAGGAACTGGGTTCCTTTGGAGGAGGAGAGGTGCTCTGCTTTTTAGAGTTTCCAGTTTTTCTGCTCTGTTTTTTCCCCATCTTTGTGGTTTTATCTACTTTTCATCTTTGATGATGGTGATGTACAGATGGGTTTTTGGTGTGGATGTCCTTTCTGTTTGTTAGTTTTCCTTCTACCGGACAGGACCCTCAGCTGCACGTCTGTTGGATTTTACTAGAGGTCCACTCCAGACCCTGTTTGGCTGGGTGTCAGCAGCGGTGGCTGCAGAACAGCGGATTTTTGTGAGACCACAAATTCAGCTGTCTGATAGTTCCTCTGGAAGTTTTGTATCAGAGGAGTACCCGGCTGAGTGAGGTGTCAGTCTGTCCCTACTGGGGGGTGCCTCCCAGTTAGGCTGCTCAGGGGTCAGGGACCCACTTTAGGAGGCAGTCTGTCCGTTCTCAGATCTCCAGCTGTGTGCTGGGAGAACCACTACTCTCTTCAAAGCTGTCAGTCAGACAGGGACATTTAAGTCTGCAGAGGTTCCTGCTGAATTTTTGTTTGTCTGTGCCCTGCCCCCAGAGGTGGAGCCTACAGAGGCAGGCAGGCCTCCTTGAGCTGTGGTGGGCTCCACCCAGTTCGAGCTTCCTGGCTGCTTTGTTTACCTAAGCAAGCCTGGGCAATGGGGGGCGTCCCTCCCCCAGCCTCGCTGCCACCTTGCAGTTTGATCTCAGACTGCTGTGCTAGCAATCAGCGAGACTCCTTGTGCATAGGACCTTCAGAGCCAGGTGCGGGACACAATCTCCTAGTGTGCCATTTTCCAGGCCCGTTGGAAAAGCGCAGTATTAGGGTGGGACTGACCCGATTTTCCAGGTGCCATCTGTTACCCCTTTCTTTGACTGGGAAAGGGAACTCCCTGACCCCTTGCGCTTCCCAAGTGAGGCAATGCCTCGCCCTGCTTCGGCTCGCGCATAGTGTGCTTCACCGACTGTCCTGCACCCACTGTTTCGCACTCCCTAGTGAGATGAAACCGGTACCTCAAACAGAAATGCAGAAATCACCCGTCTTCTGTGTCACTCAGGTTGGGAGCTGTAGACTGGAGCTGTTCCTGTTCGGCCATCTTGGCTCCACCCCTATATGTAGGCTTTCTCTGATCTATCTACTTTGTTGACTATTTCTTTAATCGTATCAACATGCATATATGCTTCCTGATAAATTCTGGATTCATAATCTAAAACACCCCTATGGATAAGTCCTGTTGAAATTTTTACTGGAAATACAATAGATGCATTAAATTCAGAAATTAGCCTTGGAAAGAATTATTAGCATATCAAGTTTTTTTTCAGTGTGTGAACGTGATGCATAGTCTATGTAGTCGAGCTTTTAATACGCTTTCTTTATAGTTTTTTACATTTTTCTTCTATAGATCCCACACATTTTTTTAAAAGTTTTATTATACATTGCATAATACATAATATAGAAGCTAATGTATATCATATTACAACATATGTTGTATATAAATTATATATATATATTTAACATTTTTTATTGCTAATGAAAATACAATATTTCCCCTTGGTTTTTTTTCTAATGGATTATTATTGGTGTACTAGAAGGCTATTGATTTTTTAATAGTTATTTTGAAACCAGCTATCTTAATAAGTCCTGCAATTCAATTGAAGTTCTAATGATTTTTCTGGTTTTTTTTTCTCAGGTTTTCCTCAGATAATGGCATAGTCTATAAATCATTATCACCTTTAATCTTACATCTAGTGTCTGTGTCCTTTACTTTTTTATTAGATCTTTTAGAATAAGTTAATTAAAACTCATGATCATAAGCACCTTTTTTTAACCTGTGATGGTAATGTTTCTCTTAATATAATTTTTAAATATGTTGCCCATTGGCTTAAGACAGACATTTTAAAATTACATTATTTAATTTCTAGTTTACGAAGAGATTTAGTCAAATCTAGATACTTAATTTGCCAATTGTGTTTTTGGCATCTATGAATACATTTTTTCCTATTGCCTACTTTCCTAATCTTCAACTGTTCTGGAACTCCTAGAATAAACAATACCTGATCTTGTGCTTTGTCCTTTTAGCACACTACTAGATTTACTTGCTAACATTTCATTACGTTTTTGCATCCTTGCTATAAAATACAACTCACATAAGCTCTAATTTTTTAATGCTGTCTTTTCAAGTTTAGGTTTAGGGCCATGAATAAATGAAATAAGTATTTTCTAAAATTCTGTTGGCTGAAATAAGCGAACTTCAGTGAGAAGCTGTTCTTCCAACCAATTTCCTAAATAATATCAATTCCTTATTTTTCTCTGTTTACTCATCACGCAGTAGCACAGGACTTTTGCTGAGCCTTTCAGGTGAAGCAAAAGAATAAAAGAAATAACACAATACGTTATTGAGACAGAAAACTAATGGGAATGGAGTCTTCACAGTAGTTTGAGGATTTTACCCCCTCAGCTTAAGGGCTCTGCCAGAAAATGATATAAATGCAGAGAAAGAACCCCAGCTGTGTACTCCTTTCTGGGGTGATCAAGGCAAAAGCCAGCTTTGGACAGAGCAGGGGAGGGACTACTGCAGCGGTTCTCAGTGAGCAGAACTTCGGTGCTCCATCTTTTTCCTGCCGTAGTACACGGTTTCCCCAGGAGACACATCCTCATGGGCACAGATTTTGACAAAACCCAGGGAAACATAACAGATAAGCAAAGTATAGCAATGCAGACCTTTTCACTTGGCTGTGCATTTTGTAAGACATTTGACAAGACTGTGATTAATATAGCTGTTGATTTAGGGATCTCAATAATTAACTTTTTTAGAGAAAAAACATAGATAAATGTGGCAATTTTAAAAAATTAAACTTTTCTTTTAAAACACTAAGTTTCATTTTTTCCAGGCTCTCCCTTCCCATGAACTATACAAGTAAGACAAGCAAGTAGATACTATTGAAGAAGAAATAGAAATAAATCTTACTTTGTGCCTCTAATGTGTTCTTATTGCATATAAGTTATTGGTTTCTAACGTTATTTTTAATACAAGCCAAGTTTGGCACATTTTCTTTTTATCATGACTTTGCTTTATTGTTATCTTCTACTGACACTGAACACACTCATGCTTGTAAATGTAGATCTAAATATTTCTAGAGCTCCTACATCATATATACCTGAGCTTCAGGGATACAATAGCAAGAATCAAACATGATTTCTGCCCTCCAGGAGCTTACAGTCAATTGGGAGAAGTAAGTATTAATAAGACATTAATCCAATGATTATTCACATCATTGTATAATTATAAACTGTCTTAAGAGCTAGTAAAGAACATTAATGCTATGAGAGTACAGAAATACATCGCTTAACAATGGGGATACATTCTGAGAAATGCGTCATTGGGTGATTTTGTCATTGTGCAAACATCATGAACAATGTGTAAGAACTTACACAAATCTAGATGGTATAGCCTACGATACACTTAGGCTATATATGGAATACCCTGTTACTCCTTGACTATAAACCTGTACAGCATGTAATTGTACTAAATACTGTAGGCAATTTGGAACACAATGGTAAGTTTTTGTCTATCCAAACATACCAACCCATAGAAAAGGTAATGTGTTGTGCTACGACATCACTAGGCAATAACAATCTTTCAGCTCCATTATAAACTCATGGAACCACCATCATATACTTAGTCTGTTATTGACTGAAACATTGTTTTGTGGCGCATGGCTGTATATGAAAATTCACACTGTCAGTATGGTTCAGGGCTGAGATCTAAAGGAAGAGCGAGAGTTCAGGGTGAGAGTGTCAGGGGTGGGCATTGTGGCAGATGCTATAGATTGACCACATACAAGCCATTTACAGTTGCCTCCCCTTTGCCGTCCCCTACTAGTGATGCTGTCCACATCCCAGCCTTCCTTGCGGGGAGCACAGGCCATGAGACAAATTTTGGGACAGTGGGGGTACAGGAGAAGTCCCTAGGTTGAGCATCTCTTCCTGAATAAAAAGGCAACAGCCACAAGGAGAAATGCTTTTTCACTCTTAGCTTTCCCCCTTCTTGCTGTCTGAAACACAGGCGAGAGGCCTGGAGAAGAACACCAGGTTTCATCTGTGAGAACAAGCCCTGTCTAATCCTTAGCCCAAACTAAGGACTGTGGATCAGAAAGTTAGAAAGTACCTGGAATTCCCTTGAGTATATCACTGATCCACAGACCAGCTCTAAACTGACTAGCTCTGGGCTTCTTGTTAAGAAAAGCAATGAAACCTCTAGTTCTTTGAGTACTTAATAAACAGATGTTCTGTTATTTGTAACCAAATATAGTCTTAGCTAATTAAGAAGAGTGAGGTCAGGTTGGGAGGAAAGAATTGTAAACAAGTTAACTGCATTTATGAAAACCCTGGGCAGGAGGAAGCATGACTCCTTGGAAGATCAAATACTTTTTATTTATACTTTCCATCTCTTACACTAAAAATTTATCCATGAATAAAATTAAAACAAAAAGGGAAGAAACATAAAATCACAACTTATAAGCACTATGGTAATTAATTACCACCCCAACTATTAATGGAGCCTCAGTAACAGAAACTCACTGCAGGCTGGAGTTCAACTAGATAGTCTGAGCATTATTGGAATTTGACACTATGAATTCATCATTTATTTCATACTCAGAAGAGCAAATGAATGAGAGTGACATGACCATAGGGATAATGTTAAATCCACTATGGTTTTTAAAAATAATTCTAATATCTCATTTTATATGGGGAAAGATAAATTAATTTTAACATCAGACAGTTAAGAACCCATGGTCTGGAGTATGTTTTCTTTGTCATTTTTTTTCCCCTTAATGAACTTGCTTAGATTATATTTCCTTTTTTTTCTTTTTAAATTATTTTCTAAATGTTTTTAAAGGAAATTTTGGAAAGAAGCTTTTCAAAATGATCACTCAATTTTTAAATTCATATTTGTTTTTGAGGCTAATAAAATTAAGAGGAGTGGAGAATGTTGAAGAGTGGGGAAGAAACAATTGGTAATGATTCCAAATAGGAAGTTATTATGATATTGAGGCAAAGTATTATTCAAAGCATAGGACTGGGGAAACAAGATTCCAGAGATTTGGGGGTGGAATTGGATGATTTAGTAGGCCATTAGATATTTGCAAGGGAGTAAAGAGTTAGAAATGAGCATGTGGAAGAAGCTAAATCTTCTCCCAGTTTACCAACTTGGCAGACTGCTGGACAGATGGTTAAATCAGGAACACGGAGCAGGTTGTAAAAGAGCATCTACATATTCACTGTAAAATGTCTACAATATCCACTGTAGAAATTCAACAGTTATTTATTAAGCCTCTGCTGTATCAGTTATATATTGCCACAATAATGTGTAACAAACAACCACATGACCTCAGCAGTATACGATTAACTATTATTTAGTTCATTAGTTTGGAGCATTCAGTGAATTTGGGCTGTGCTTGTCTGAATCTTGTCTGGGCTCACTCACATGCCTGGGGCCAACCAGCTGCCAACTGATATAATCTGGGCCCTGGAGGGATGACTGGGGCCACTCGGCTCTGCTCCACATGCAATTCATGCTTCCACAGGCTAGCTAAGGTATGCTGTCATGGTTATCCTATCACAGCAGGATAATTTTGGATTTGAAAAGTGCAAAAGGCACACAGACACATGCAAGCACCTTCTCAAGTCTATGCTTGTGTCACATCTAATACCTCCCACTGGCCAAAGCAAGTGCTACAACCAGACCAGATTTAATGTAGGGGAACTATATTCTACCTCTTCAGTGACAAGAACTGCAAACACTCATAGAAAAGGGCAAGTATACAGAGAGGGATAAATAGTTGGGACCATTAATGTAATTAATGCACACATCAACTATATGCCAGTATTGTTCTAGATTCTAAGGATACAGCAAAGAACAATAAAGCCCTTATTCTCCATTTAGAGTGATAGACACCAAGCAATAAACTATAAAATATGTAATTTTGAGTACTGACAAAGGTAAGAGGATAGAGAGTCATGGAAAGTAGAAGGAAGCTATTTAAAATAGGGAGATTACAGAAGGCTTTTCTGAAGAGATGATACTTGAACAAAGACCTGGAACCTGCCATGTGATGATCTTAGTGAAGGACTTTCCAGGTAGAAGGGGCAGCTAGAATAAAAGACCCCAAAGCAGGAATGATATTGGCAATAAAGCCTGAGTGGTTGGATTGGGGTGAGTCAGGGTAGAGGCTAGGGAAGAAGGCCATATGGACCATAATTATTAGGGCAGGCTATGATATGCGGGAGTAACAGGCAAACCCCCAAATCTCAATGGCTTTATCATGCAGCTTATTCATCACTCACTCTAAGTCTACTCTACTGTAGGCACAATTTCTGTCCTGAGAACCTCCCTGAAAACATTACTTGGTTGCAGGTTGTTTCCGTCATGTGGCTCAGCCATCTCAACCTGAGCTCCTCGGTTGCTACATTAAAGGAGGAAAGAACTGAGAATTGCACGGGAGGTTTAACCTGTCCCAGTTCAGAAGCAATACACATCACTTCTCTTCATAGTCCATTACCAAGAGCTAGTCACATGGCCAGGCCCAACTTCAAGGGCTCTGGAAAATGTGGGCAAGCCTATGAATATTTAGTGAGAATTAAAAGTCTCTGCCACCACAAGATAAGCTTAGATTTCATTCTATGCATGATAAGAAGCAATTTGAGGATTACTAACAGGGAAGGGACATGATCTTTTCTACAGTTTCAAAAGACCGTTTGGCTGATGTGTGGCAAATAGACAGTAGGGGCCAAAAGTGGAAGCAGGAAGACCAGTTAGGAGCTCTCCTGTGGTGACCCCAGGAAAGAGCTTACGGTAGCTAAAACCAGGATCTGGTGGTAGACGTGGTGAGAAGTGATCAGATTTGGGAGACATTTTGAAAGTCAAAGGATTTGCTGATGGAATATATGTGAAATAGAAGAGAAAAAAGCACAGTCAAGAATGACTCCTAGGTTTGATGCTGAGCAACAGGGAGAATGCTGATTTCATTTACAGAGATGGCGAAGACTGGAAAAGAAATAGGTTCAAGAACAGAAATGAGGAGTAATTTTGGTCCCAGGAAGTTTGAGATAGGCAGTAGATAGACAAGTAGAGATACTGCTTGAATAAGCAGTTGATTTTTAAACCTGGAGTTCAGGAGAGCAATAATGTCTGGGATACAGATGTGGGACTTACTGACATATAACTAAAACCATAGGACTGTATACAATCACCCAGGAGAAAGAGGGAGATAGAGACATTTTCCCTGCCTGAGCCCTGGCGAACTCTAAATTTAGAAAATCAAGACGATGAGATGGAACTAGGAAATATGACCAACAAAGAATAATAGCCAGTGAGTTAAGAGAACTAATAGGTAAGGTATTCTGGAAGTTAAATAAGAAAGCATTTCAGGAAGAAGGAAGTACCTACTGTGTCATAAACTGCTGAGAAGTTAAGTAAAATGAGGACCAAGACTGGACCACTAGATTTGACAAGACGAGATCATTACTCACTCAAGAGTAGCTTCATTAAAGTCGTGTGCTAACAGAAGAATGTGAGGGGAGAAGTGGAGTTACAAGTGGGAGAAAAGAGAAAGTATATTAGGTAGAAAGGTCATTGATTTAAGGGAATTTTTTTTTTAATGGGGAAAGGTATTGTAGCATGTTTGAATAGAAATAAGAATGGGGAAATTGTCAGGTGCAGTGGCTCATGCCTGTAATCCCAACACATTGGGAGGCTGAGGCAGGCAGATCACCTGAGGTCAGGAGTTTGAGACCAGCCTGGCCAACATGGGGAAACCCCGTCTCTACTAAAAATATAAAAATTAGCAAGGCGTGGTGGCGGGTGCCTGCAATCCCAGCTACTTGGGAGGCTGAGACAGGAGAATCACTTGAACTCAGGAGGCGGAGGTTGCAGTGAGCCGAGATGACACCACTGCACTCCAGCCTGGGCAATAAAGAGCAAAACTCTGTCTCAAAAAAAAAGAAAAAGAGAAATTGAAAGAAATGTATGATGCTAGTGAGTGATGAATGAATGTAGGAGCAAAGGTTTTAAGTGAGCATATGGGTCCAGGTTGTCCTTCAAAATGAAGTAGATCTTCTGGATCTAGAGGGAAAGTGGACATATGAGTAAAGGTGAAGATAGACTGGTAGATTTTATGATAAAACAACAGCTCATTTTTATTGCTTCTGTTTTCCCAAAGAAATAAAAAATAAGGTCATAGATGAAGGTGAGGAAGCAGGTGTTAGAGGTTGAGAGGAGAGGAAAAGTGAAATCGTCATGTTGAGCTGGAGGGTGAAGTGACTAGAGAAATATTTGGGGATTATCAAGCAATGTTGAAGCGTCCCTTGAGATTTGTGAATTAATGGGAGAATTTGGAAATCAGCTGACATAATGTACGGCTTCCTATCATGTAGGCATAGAGCAGGCAGAGAATTATTAGCATTGGGGTTTTGTGAGAGGAGTAAAGTGGAGTCAAGGGCATATGTGAGGAGTGACTGTAGGGTGGTGGGTGGAATCTAAGTGAGGTAAACAGAGAAGCAAGGACATGGGTGGGAGATAGAAGATAAAAGTGGTGCAATCAATGGGCTAGAGATCCTGGTGAGTATTAAGAATTATTGGACTTCAACTGAAAAGTGCATGAACTGGAAAGATAGGAGGCAATGGTCAGACAGTGAGAGGCTTAAAATAGACATTTTGAAAATGATGTAGTTATTGTTGATAACAAAGTCCAGATAATGATTTAACATGAAAGTGGAAGGCTAGAGGCAAGTGGAGAAAACTATATTGGAAGTGAGGACGACAAGAAACTGAGTCAAGGAGCCATATTAATCATGTATGTGGATACTATCGTCACCAAACGTGAAGACAGGAACAGTGGTGGGGATGAAGACAATGAGCCAGGGGTGAAAAGGTCCAACGAACGAGAGGGAATGCGCAATAAATGAGTCAAGAAATGGCTTCAACATAGTGCAGCAGGCAGATGGTGTAGTCATGTGCTTCAGAGGGGGTGGGGTCTGAAAGAGAAAGAGGGAGTAAAAGTCTGGAAGTGGTGGGGGCGGGCAGCAAGTACTCCTGGTCCCGGCTCTGTGGTGGGTGGACTGTGGAGGAGGAACAGCCACCATCTGAGATGACTGCAGTGTTGGAAGTGGTTTCCTGGAACAGCCAAGTTTGAGGTAGTGAAAAGGTGAAGGAAACCTTTGAAGAAGAGGATGAGGATTTTGCTGAAGACAGTGTTCCTTGGGGGTCAGGGAGGGCAGGAGACTACATCAGTGTAGGAAAATGTTTGGAGCCATATTGGAGATAAAAGCCTAGTCACTGTTAACTGGAGAAGCCCAGACCTCTGGTGGTGGTCAGGGAAGTAAGGAATGATGAGATTGGTCCTGGGGGTCATTAAGAGGAAGGCCCATAATCTTCCTAATTAGAGTTTCCTACTTGACATTAGATGCTGAGACATCTTGTGATAAGGCAGGTGGTGCAGGGAGGACAAGGTAGAGGCCTTGCTGGGAGTACATTGGGCTCCATCAGAGTCCCCAAAGTCCTGCTGTGGAACAGCAGTCTAGAAGAAGAGTCTCAGAGGGCTAGTGGCCTCCCCCAGAAATCTTCTGGGCAAGTTCATTTGGGGAGTGGAATGCCACCAGAACTATAGAATCTATTATGAGGGAATTGCTTGATGAGCTCAGCAAGGATAGGTGCAGAGGAGTTTTAAAGGAGATTGAAGTTTTAAAGGAGATTGAAGGGAGTGAAACACAATGCATAGTGTTGGCCTGGAGAAGACTCTCCAACCGAGAGAGGCACCTGGAATCTGAGATGCCCATAGCGGACTTAATGCTGTACTTTAAAAAAAAAAAAAAAAAGTATAATGTCTCCTTTACTATAACGAAAAAAATTTATAGATATTGCAATCTACCTATATATGCAATGTCAAGGAATAAAATTAATATAATGTCCTAACTGTATTATAAAAGAGAATGAGAAAAAAGCAGTTTATAATAAAATCCTCTGCTTTTCAATACGGAAATTGAATATCAGACACACAACATTAGGATAGAGGATGAATCTGCTAGGCTTACACCATTATTTAAAATAAAAAGAAGTAATAGCAATGGATGGCAGATACAAGAGTGGGGTTTCTTTGTCCTGTTTCCTTTTTTTTCTTTTTTTTTTTTTTTTTTGGACAGATCAAATACAGTGAGCCATGCTACTGTCAGTAATGTGATTTCTGAAATAAGGATTAATTATTGATAATAAAACAAAATAAAATCTTCTTTGATGTATATGGTAGTTAGCTTCTGAGAAAATCCAGGATATCTGTTTTCGAAGTTCAAAATGTATGTTTTCTATGATAGGCAGAATAATGCCTTCCCAAGGATGTCTACATAGTAATCCCTAGAATGTGTGACTATGTCACTTTACACAGCACAGAGGACTTTACAGATGTGATTAAGCTAAGGATATTGAGATAGGGAAGTTTCCCTGGGCATTCTGGATGGGCTCAATATAATCACAAGCAGCCTTGCAGTGAAAGTGGGAAGCAGGAGGGTCAAAGTCAGAGAGAGATTTGAAGATGCTATGCTGCTGGCTTTGAAAATGGAGGAAAAGGCCATAAGCAAAGGAATAAAAGCAGCCTCTAGAATCTGAAAAAAGAAGGGTCAAAGTTATTCTCCTAGAGTCTCTGGAAGGGCATCTTTATTTTAAGCCAGCAAAACTCATTTTGGATTTCTGAACCGCAGAACTGTGTGAAGAAATTTGTGTTGTTTTGAGCAGCAATAGGAACTATTCACTTTATTTATATTAAAATCAGAGATAAGTTCTAGGTTTGGGTAGTTATAAGATTTTTCACCTGCATAAATATCTGGAGGGACATTCAAAAATCATTTGGGGTATGGGACAATATTTCCTTGTGCAGGACCAATACCACCCACTGCAGGACATCTAGCATTCCTGGTTCCCACAACAAAATGCCAGCAGCTCCCCTGAGTCATTGTGACAAAACACACTTCCACAAATATCCAATTTGCAAAAGGAAGTACTCACCATCTAGAAGCAAAGGGATTTGAGGGAATTCATATCTGAGGACTTTTGTGAGCTAGAAACAGTGTCAAAGATACTTTCATTGGCCTTTAGTTACTTGGAACTCAGTAGCCTCAAAGGAGACATTATTTCAGAGTAAAAATCAATAAACTATTGGGATTCTGATCAATCTATAAAGACTCCTGAATTGATTCCTTAAAAGCCTGTGTTCAGCCCCTCCTCATCCTCTGCCCCTGAAATTGGGTCTGGGAACAGAATCTCTCTTTGCTAATAGAAGTCATCAAAATCCATAGCTATCTAGTTTCCTAGGGAGATATCTTTAATGAAATCCCCAACCATTATACAAATTCTCACCGGGGAGAATTAATACAATTGAAATGGAAATAGAAGTGATTCTCCTTTCACTCTCCATTGCTATGGATTAAGACGGGAGGAAAAAAAGAAACTTCTTTTACATTACACCTCTTCCTCTGTCAGCAACCATTTGTTATTACAATAGTTCCCCCTTATCCATGGTTTCAATTTCTGCAGTTTCAGTTACCCACAGTCAACCAGGGTTTGAAAATATTAAATGGAAAATTTTACAAATAAACAATTCATGAGTTTTACTTTGCACACCATTTTGAGTAGCCTGATGAAATTTCACACTGTCCCAGTCCAGCCCACCCAGGACGTAAATCATCACTTTGTCCCAGTGTATCTACTGTCTATGCTACCTACCGTTAGACACTTAATAGCCCTGTTGGTTATCAGATCAAAAAAACATAATTTAGTCTATATATATAGGGTTCAGTACTATCCATGGTTTCAGGCATCTGCTGGGGGTCTTGGAACGTAACCCCTGCAGGTAAGAGGAGACTACTCTATCTGCAAAGTTGTTGTATACTTAGCAACTTTCAGTAGAAAATATTAGAAAACAATACAGAATAGTCTTCGGTGTTGCAGTGGATGTCATAACAATGATACTACTTGAGGGTTCAGTGGGGGATTTGGGGTATCATATCAAGAGAAAGGACCACAGAATTCGGAGACAGTAATGTGCAGATTGGGAGCCAAGTCAGGAAAGTCCCTGGGTTTGGCAGTGAGGCAGAAGAGTGTGTGAGGAGTGAAGCAAAGAGAATGATTGTTTTGTTCCTGAGCTGCAGTGTTGTAATTAGCCCTCACCAGGGAGACTGATGTTTAGCACATCAGGCTGTCTGTCCTCCGGGAAGGCCAAGTGGCTCAGAAAAAATGGAGCAGAGTAAGACACCTCATTACAGAACTGTTCTTTGCATAAGAACGGGAAGATCTCATTTCTGCCTTTCTCTTGACTTAAGAATGTAGCTTGATCATTACCAAGTCAAAGGATGTTCTTTCTGGTGAGGGAAAAGTGTGATGAATATTCTTTCAAGTTAAAAGAGTAGATAGACAAAACTTCAACTTAGGATTGGTTGGAGGCTCACCCCTGCAGGAAGGTTAGGGAAGGAGCTGTTTCCTCCTTTTTCCCCAGCCTCATTGTAGAGATGGCAGCTGCTAAATTCCTCCAGTCATTTCCATTCTTCCTTCATTTTTGATGTTTCTTCTTTAGTTTAACAAGATTTATTTGTCAAGTAGATCAAAAACCAACTTCCTTGATGGAAAATGACCCCTAATTATTATTCGTGATTTGATAAATAACCCCAAAAGTCATTAATACAAGTGGCAGTGATGAGGTATATTATAGTTACAGTAAAGCAGACTCAAAAAAATCACTTATTTATAAACAAATATTTCATGACCAGAACTTCCAGATTAATCTGGCAGTCAGGCTTTATTCTTGCAATATAATACTCAGCAAAGTAGAAAAAATTACAGAAACCTACAACCGCACTGAGTACTAAGGTTAACAGCTGAATTTATGCCAGTGAATGGGGGCAATTTTTACTGGATTGCAAGAAGTTTACCAAGCCTATCCATCCCCTGACCCCTTACCTGGAGTTGCACCTCCTCCAGGATTAAAGATAGAGGAGTCATTTGCCAGCACTGTTATGGGTTGAATTGTGTCTGCTCCTCACCCCCGACCCCAAGATTCATAAGTTGAAGTTCTAATCCCCAGTGTCTCAGAATGTGACCTTATTTGCTGATAGGATTTTTAGAAGTAATAAGTTAAAATGAGATCATTAGGGTAGGCACCAATTCAGTATGACTGGTATCCTGATTTTTTAAAAAAGGAAGTTTGGACACATAGAGGAAAGGCAATATGAAGTGATACGGGGAGAAGGTGGCCATCCGCAAGCCAAGGAAAAACATTCGAACAAATTCTTCCCTGTATAACCCTCTGAAGGAACCAACCCTGCCAATTTCTGGATCTTGGACTTCCAGCCTCCAAAACTATAAATAAATTTCTAGTTTTCAAACGAATGCAAGTACTTTCTGCTGTTAATAGGAGGAAGCAGGTATTGCAGATGCTGGGGCAAGTCATGATTTTCTGAGGTGACCAGAAGAATGTATTCGTTCCATTCTCTTTCCCACTTAAGAGCCTCTTGTCCTGGGGAGCTACAACTTCTAGGGTACTGCAGAGCAAGGAGGAGACAGGGAAGGGACAGGGAACACACATCTCAGGCATCTGAGATGTGTGTTCAGGCCCCTTAGGGAAGACATGGAAGGCAGCTGCCTAGATGGGGGACAGCCCCAAAAGAAAAGTGTCCAAGGAACATTTTTTCCTCATATTCCTTCTCAGATTAAAGAATTATGTGACTATTCTTTCTTACAGAGAAACAGGCATTTGGAAAAAGAGTAATTTCCACCTCAGTTCAGCAAAAGTACACAAAATTAACAATTTCTAGGTTCAAAAACTTGGGCTGGGGCTGTTCAGGGTGCCTTCCAGATTTCGATGCTAGAAAGGATTCTGCCAGTTATCAAATGCTCAATGGCCCCTGTTTGTCAAACCCAGGTTTGGCTGGTTCTCCATTCAAGAAAACAATGGAGTTTATAAGAAAGATTCTATAGCACAGGATGAGGAGAGCATTCTTCTGATGAATTAGAAAAGGCATTCTTTTCAATAATTTAGCACAAGAAAAATAAAACAATCAAAATATCTGCATGTATTAGTCCGTTTTCATACTGCTATGAAGAAATACCTGAATTCCACCCATGGTCCCTCTCATGTCCTCACATTTCCAAACCAATCATGCCTTCCCAACATTCCCCCAAAGTCTTCGCTCACTTCAACATTAGCTCAAAAAACCACAGTCCAAAGTCTCATCTGAAACATGGTAAGTCCCTTCTGCCTATGAGCCTGTAAAATCAAAAGCAAGTTAGTTACTTCCTAGATTCAACGGGGATAAAGGCATTGGGTAAATAAACTCATTCCAAGTGGGAGAAATTGGCCAAAACAAAAGGGCTACAGGCCCCATTCAAGTCCAAAATCCAGCAGGGCAGTCAATCTTAAAGTCCATGTCTCACATCCAGTTCACGCTAATGCAAGAGGAGGGCTCTCATGGTCTTGGGAAGCTCTGCTCCTGTGGCTTTGCAGGGTACAGCCCCCCTCCTGGCTGCTTTCATGGGCTGGCATTGTCTGCGGCTTTTCCAGGCACACAGTGCAAGCAGTCGGTGGATCTACTCTGGGGTCTGAAGGATGGTGGCCCTCTTCTGACAGCTCTACTAGGCAGTGCCCCAGTGGGAACTCTGTGTAGGGGATCACCCCCACATTTCCCTCTGCACTGCCCTAGTAGAGGTTCTCTATGAGGGCTCACCCCTGCAGCACACCTTGGCCTGGACATCCAGACATTTTCATATATCCTCTGAAATCTAGGCAGAGGTTCCCAAACATCAATTCTTGATTTTTGTGCACCCACAGACCCAACACCACGTGTAAGCTGCCAAGGCATGGGGCTTGCACCCTCTGAAGCAACGGCCTGAGTTATACATTGGCCCCTTTTAGCCACAGCTGGAACACAGGGCACCAACTCCAGAGAGTGCACAAAGCAGCAAAGCCCCTGGCCCAGCCCATGAGACGATTTTTTCCTCCTAGGTTTCCTGGCTTGTGATGGGAGGGGCTGCAGTGAAGACCTCTGACATGCCCTGGAGACATTTTCCCCATTGTCCTGGAGATTAACATTTGGCTCCTCATTACTTATGCAAATTTCTGCGACCCGCTTGAATTTCTCCTCATAAAATGGGGTTTTCTTTTCTATCGCATCATCAGGCTGCAAATTTTCTGAATTTTTATGGTCTGCTTCTCTTTTAAACATAAGTTCCAATTCCAAACCAAATCTTTGTGAATACATAACACTGAATCCTTTGAACAGTACCCAAGTCACCTCTTGTACGCTTTGCTGCTTAGAAATTTCTTCCACCAGATGCCCTAAATCATCTCCCTTAAGTTCAAAGTTCCGCAAATCTCTAGGGCAAGGGCAAAATGCTGCCAGTCTCTTTGGTAAAACATAACAAGAGTACAAGAGTCACCTTTGCTCCAGTTCCCAGCAAGTTCCTCATCTCCATCTGAGACCACCTCAGCCTGGACTTTATTGTCCATATCAGCATCCGCATTTTGGGGTCAAAGCCGTTCAACAAGTCTCTAGGAAGTTGCAAACTTTCGCACATCTTCCTGTCTTCTGAGCCTTCCAAACTATTCCAACCTCTGCCTGTTACCCAGTTCCAAAGTGGCTTCCACATTTTCAGGTATCTTTACAGCAGCACCCCACTCCACCAGTACCAGTTTACTGTATTAGTCTGTTCTCATGCTGCTAATAAAGACATACTCAGTCACTGGGTAATTATTATAAAGGAAAGAGGTTTAATTGACTCACAGTTCCACATGGCAGGGGAGGCCTCACAATCTTGGCTGAAGACAAATGAGTAGCAAAGTCATGTCTTACATGGCAACAGGCAAGAGAGCTTATGTAGGGGAATTTGTCTTTATAAAACCATCAGATCTCCTGGGACTTATTCACTATCACAAGAACAGCATGGGAAAGACCCACCCCCATGATTCAATTACCTCCTAACGGATCCCTCCCATGACACGTGGCAATTATGAAAGCTACAATTCAAAATGGAATTTGGGTGGGGACACAACCAAACCATATCACTGCATTAGGTTCTCTGAATATACAAGAAAATGTTTCCTCTCTCAAATGGAAAAGTCAGATGAGAAGAAAATCAAAAGGGTCTGGCTAAGACAAAGGAAAAAAACAAAAGAAATCTAAAAATGTAATTTTGGAAATAAAATTGCATTGAGGGTAGTAACGGAAACAGAAAACCCAAATTTGTCATGTAGAAGAAAAATTAAAGCTCTAGAACAGAGAAGAAAGGGGAAGAAAAAATGAAAACTAGAGAGAAAAATCATTAGTTATGAAAAAGACAAGCCAGAAATCCAACTCCACATACTAGGTATTCTTGAAAAAGAAACAAGCATAAGTTGAATAGCTATCATAAAATTACAATAGAATAAAACTTTCCTGAGCAGAATCTACTTTCCAGAATCAATATAAAATGGGCTCACATATTCAAAGCAACATCAATGGAAAAAAAATCTATATCCATTAATATTCCTTTCACTTTATGGTAAAATTTTGAATTCCAGGTTTAAATTGTAAAATGTCTTCATCTATCCCAGCATGAAAAATAAAAGATAACTAAAAGGAAACAAAAATTATTCTGATCTCAGTCTTCTGATAGATGGCAATAAATGTCAGACAATAATTGAGCAAAATCCATATAGAATTTTTAGCAGAAAATATTATGACCTAATATACTTAGCCACATCGTTACTCATTGTTATTCCTGCATGAAAGATATTCTCAGATATGCAAGGTTTTGAGAGTAGAACCATCACATCCTTTTCTTAGATAAAAACTAAACCAATACAAAGACATACTATAACTAGTGAAGAAATGAATCAAAATTGAGAACTGAAAGGAGGAAGAAATGATACAAAAGAAGTGATTATGAGACTTGTAATCTATCAAACATGATTTCCACTCAGTTGTTACATGTAATTAAATTGAAACCAAAAAATGAAATTTAAAAAAATAAGCCTTGAAAGAGATTTATATTTTATTAAAAACAATAATACTTTTCAGAAAGTATAGACAAAGATTTAGTCAGGGTTGGGAAGGTAGAAATAAGTATTTGCCTTAAGAGATAAAGCGATTATAAATTAGGTTATTCTGATTTAATAATTAGAGAAATGTAGATTAAAGTGTATTTTACCTAATACTTCTTTGTATTTTTTTCTGATTACAAAGGGAAGATGTGTTTATTTTGGAAAATAGAAAGTCAAGTAGGGGAAAAAGTCTCTGGTAACTACAACACCCAGAAATAATCATTGCTACTGTATTCATATTTCATCATTGGAACTAGGCTGCTGTACTTAAACAATTTTGTAATCTGCTTTTTTACATGTAACTAAATAGGTTCTTAACCAAAATGATTTTTAATTACTGATAGCAAATCAGCCCATTTGTATCAGTTTTCCATTGCTACTGTAACAAATTAACATAAATTTAATGGCTTTAAACAACACAGATGTATTATCTTACAGTTGGGGAGAAGTCCGCCACAGATCTCAGTGAGCTGAAATCAAGGTGTTGGCAGGGCTGTGTTCTTTCCTGACACTGTAGGGGTGAATGTTTCCTTGCTTTTTCTAGCTTCTAGAGGCCAAAGGCATTCCTTGGCTCACTGCCTCCTTCCTCCATCTTCAAAGCCAGTAACACAGCATCTTTGTGACCATTCGGCTGCTGCCATGCCTCTCTAGGACCACAGCTAAGAAAGATTCTCTGCCTTTTAATGCCCCACCTGATTAGATTGGGCAGACCTAATTAACCAGGATGATCTCCTCATCTCGAGGCCCTTAACTTAATCACACCTGCAAAGTCCTTTGTGCCATGTCAGATAACGTAATCACAGACTCCTGGGATTAGAGTTTAAACTTTTGGGAGCAGAGGGGCACTATTCTGCCTATCCCGTTATTATATGGTCATACCTCATTTAACCAATTCTCCTTTGTTTGACATTTGTTTCAAGATTTTTAAAATAATAAACAACAAATATTCTTCTACATAGTCTGTGAAAACTGAGTATTTCCACAGGGCAAACTTCTAAAATTGGAATTTCAAGTCAAAGATTATTTTTTTAAATACCAAAACTCGACATGTTGATGAATTTACTTCTTGAAAGTTCTGAACTCATCTTTCTCCAGTGGTGTATGAAAATGCCCAATTTTGCTTCTTGGCAACTGGGGACCATGTATCTGTTTCAATTTTTTTTTTTTTTATATTTGACAATTTGATGAGTGAACAATGGTATCATTTTTCTATTTGAATTTATTGGCTTATATCTTAAATTGGTTTGTAAGAGTTGTCTCTGTGTTAAGAATATTAACTCTTTTACTATAAGATACAAATATACTTCAAGTTTGTTATTTTTTCTTAATTTTTCTGAGATCTTTTTGACATTCAGAGTTCTACACAATATGCCAAGCATTTATTTGTTCACCACTGATTTTTATTTTAAAAAGTTCTCTGTCACCCCAAGATATTTGCCTCTATTTCCTTGTAGTTTTTGTGTGAGTGAGATAATGAAATTTTTTTCCAAATAGTTTACCAATTGTGCCAGAAGGATGTCTTGGCAAATGTTTCTCTTTTCCATAAATTTATAATCTCATGGTACTTTATATTAAATTCTTGTATGTAGTAGGGTTTGTTTCTAGGCATTTTATTACAGTTGCTTGATCCATCTTTCAATCCTCGTGTTGATACCACAATGTTTTAATTATTAGGACTTTATTCTGATATCTGACAAGGCAAGCAGGTACCTTCTGCCACCCTCCTATATACACCATGCTACTCTCTATTTCTGATCTATTGGGCCCATTTGCACGTTTATTTTCCTAGGTGAACTTTAGAATCATTAAGTCATGGTCCAAGAAGAATTTCACTGTGATTTTGTTGGAATTGCATTAAAATATAAAAACATTGGGGGATAATTAATTTCCTTTCAATTATAAGCCTTCCATTTTTAAGTTTTCCATTTTACCTCTGACAAGCACTGAATGTATTTCTCATATAAATGTCCTGCACATTTTAGTTTCATTGTTCCTGTCATTTATCTTTGTGTTGCTAAGTGTGGAAAAATATTCTTATTATCATATGTAGTCTTATTTATTGCTATTGTGAGCATATTTTTTAAAAATCCAGTGTTTGCTATCTATTTAGTAACTAACTGCCTCTTGGTATTAGCTCAATTCGAACTACCATAAGCAAAAAGCACATTTTATTATAAGAACACTAAGGCATCTATAACCCAAATGCAGCACAGCAGCTGCATCTCAGAATGACCTAGAACTAGACTTTCCTATCTCTGCACTTCTCTGTATGTCTGCTCTGTCCTTCTCTCTTCCAACAAACAGTTTTCCTCAGATAACCTGAACCAAATAAAAGAGGATGTAACCTCTAATAGCATCCAAGTTTTACATTTGGCAACCCCAGCCGCCCACAATCTCTAGCCCACTCACATGCTGTGCTCTCATTCTCTCACTCTTGCTCTCTTTGAAAATATCTTGAGACTATTGGCCAGATTGATTGCTATCTCTGGAAGAGTCAGTGAGAGCCCCAAGGCCAAAGACCAATAAAGGTGTGTGGGAGTGGGGTTTGGGAAGTGGTAAGAGAGAAGGAGCACTGATTGATTGGCCAACAACTAAGTTTTCATCACTATCCTCTGGAATGTTCAAGTTGGTTGTTTATATTATTTTATTGAATTTCTTAAAGCAGCCTTAATATTAAAACACATTAAAATATGTTTACTATTTAAAATTTTTAAATATGTTTAATATGTAAATAGTGAACATTCCAAATATGATGGGAATGCTTTTATAATTTCATCATTCTATGTTTGTTGATTTGTGATACTTTTCATCCTGTAAGGAAAAGATTTGCCCTAGTTTCTGAGATTTTATCAAGAATGGATGTTGAATTTTACTGAATCAATTTCTAGTCTCTCTCCAGATGGCCACATGTTTTTCTCCCCTAACCTAATGATGTGACATTTTATTATTAATGAGTGTTTTAATATTAAATCATTTCTGTTTTAATAGAGCAATATGCCTATATGATTGCATTTTTTGGATTGTCCTACAGTCTCATTCCTCTCTAATCACAGTGAGGGGAAAACTATCCCTTTAGGAAATGTACATTTGCATGACTTTTTAATTAAAGGTTAAGGACTTAAAGGATATTTTCGTGCTTCTTTAACAGATGTTAGTTGTTTGAACTGGCCCATTAAAGTATGGAGGTTTTCTTGCTAAAAAGTCATTCCAAAAGGCTTGGCAAGAGTTTTCTATACAACGGAGGGACAGAGAAACATGAGCTGGGGAGTAGGCTCTGACAGAAGGTGGGCTGTCTTCCTGCCTCCGCTGTTGGGCATTTGTTATATCAGAAGCGGAGGACAAAAAGAGCAGGGACCTGAAGCTAAAGGATTTGCCATGATGAGTACCAACGTTAGCCTGGGCACACCATATTTTATGAGAACTCACTTTTAGGGGCAGAGAAGTCAAAGGCCCCTCCCAGACTACTCCAGTGGCCCAGTGCTCTGACCTGAAGAATGGAAGATGGGGCTGGGCGCGGTGGCTCACTCCTGTAATCCCAGCACTTTGGGAGGCTGAGGCAGGGGGATCACGAGGTCAGGAGATCGAGACCATCCTGCCTAACAAGGTGAAACCCCGTCTCTACTAAAAATACATAAAATTATGTACAGGCGTGGTGGCGGGCGCCTGTAGTCCCAGCTACTCGGGAGGCTGAGGCAGGAGAATGGTGTGAACCCGGGAGGCGAGCTTGCAGTGAGCCGAGATCGCGCCACTGCACTCCAGCCTGGGTGACAGAGCAAGACTCTGTCTCAAAAATAAATAAATAAATAAAATAAAAAATAATGGAAGATAGGACACCAGCCCCAAGTGGGCATCGTCCCTTGAGTATCCTTAATTAAGGAGGTTGTAGTGAGCAGATAGATCCTCCTTCCTCTCATTTTTTCAGGATCTTTCGTTCAAAAAGGGATTAAGGCCAGAAGTGGGAGTTGTGATCAATTATGCTGAGGTATTTTATCTCAGTGGTTTTCGTTATAGGAATCTAATCCAAACCCTCGTCTAGCTTCTGACAAGCCCTTTGGGAAGATAGTAAGACTAACATGGATGCTGAGGTGGTTGATCCAATGCTCCTGCTCATGCTGGGTCCCAGGCATCCACCCCTCCACACATCCTCTACAATAGGATGAATCATAAAATTCAGGAGAAGGATTGGGACAAGTTCAGTGTCACATGGTCATGGATCCAACTTCATGCCTTGACTTTGCTCTATCTATGGCTTCTTATAACTAATTATTTTCATAAAGTGTTAATGGAACTTGGGACTGAGCATTGTTAGCACCCTCTGCAGAGGCCAAGTTAAGGCTTGAGCTGGACCAATTAGCAGTGGGCATGGTGAGACAGGAGCCCAAATGACAGTGCCTTCTAGGAGCCCTCGGAGCCAGAGTAACTACAGTCATAGAAAATTAATTCTGCTTCATGAAATCAATTCAGTGGTTTTACCTATTTTTCTTTGTACAGGAATAGTTTATATATCACATAATTTATTTTTTTAAGTTTACCTTTCAAACTGCCTGAGCCCAAAGTCATTTAAGAGATTATTTTTCATTTTCTTCCAAGACTATTGTTCTTTTTAGATTATCAGTTTATGCTTCAATTGGATTGGGTCATTTGTATTTTTCCAGAAAATTATCTATTTCACGTACTGCATTCAATTTTCATTATTGTTATACCTTTTTAGATAATGTCTTTAATTCTTACAAGATAATTCATTTAGTCATAATGATTTTTCTATTATTTTTATTTTGTACAATATAAATATTGTCACTCCTGCTTTTTTTTTTAAGATGGAGTCTTGCTCTGTCGCCCAGGCTGAAGTGCAGTGGCATGATCTCGGCTCACTGCAAGTTCTGCCTCCTGGGTTCACGCCATTCTCCTGCCTCAGCCTCCCGAGTAGCTGGGATCACAGGTGCCCGCCACCACGCCCGGCTAATTTTTTGTATTTTTAGTAGAGATGGGGTTTCACCATGTTAGGCAGGATGGTCTCAATCTCCTGACCTCGTGATCCATCTGCCTCGGCCTCCCAAAGTGCTGGGATTACAGACGTGAGCCACTGCGCCCGGCCTGCTCCTGCTTTTTTAGTTTGTATTTGCTTGATTGTTTTTGTACCTCCATTTGTTTACTTTTTTAGGAGATTTTTTTTTTTCAAGACAAGGGTAATAATTTTATATCACTTCACGAAACACTCCAAAGAAATAGAAGAATCATTTTGTGCAAAATATAGACTGGTTAACTAACATTAAGAAACTTAAATGATTCATTTTAAATTTCATTGAATCAAATGACTAAATCCATGAAGAGTAATAATGCAATATTGGGATACAAATCACTCTCTCTCTACCTTGCTCTCTTCCCTTACTACTAAGACATCTATATTTTTATATTGAATTGATTATTTTCTTCAAAATAAGTTATAAAATACTTCTAATGAAAACAAAGTTGAATATCATATTTTTAACAGACCTGTGCACCAACTTTGTAGAATAAGTCATTAGGGAAGAAGTTCAGAGTTCACTGTTCCTATTTCAACTTTTTTCTCATTTATCTGATAAATATTTAATTTAAAAATTATAAGAAATCTGGCAACATTTACCTTTGCCCTAACAAGCAATCAATTTACAATTGCATTTAATAGAATATATGCCTATGAAACACAAAACTTGTTATTAAGACTTATGTAAATGCCTTTATTTTAGAGTTTGTACATTTTAGCTGCTGTGAACTGATTCACATTTTCATTCAAGGCAAATAAATATTCTTAGGTCCTAAAGAACTTGAGTCCAAAAGGAAAGCACAAAAAAGCTATGTAAGGGTAAATAATTGATAAAAGTTGCCATAGACAAACCCTGACTTCTCTAGTTAGCACAACAGTTTGGTGCTTGCTCTCCCAAAGTCTCCTGTGAATCAGTGGGGGCTCTCCACCATCTGCTGACTCAAGGATCAAATCTCCCTCCATTCTGTGACACTGTCATTTCAACACATGACTTCCAAGATTGCCATGACTGAGGAAGAGGGAAGTGGAAGTGTCATGTCAGCTCTTAACTGCCTTAGCCAGGAAGTGGCACACATCACTTTCACTCACACTTTGTTGGTTAGACTTATTCATACAGCCTTGCCTAGTTGCAAAGGGACTGGGAAGTATAATCTCTTATGGGACCAGGACAGAGAAAATATGAGGTAGGCCCAGTAGTCTCTTCCATGCATGATAAATGCATAGTTCTTCATACTCAAGTATAGCAGATTGTAACTGGGATTCTAGCATGGAATTTTCACAACCTTGAAACATCAACAAAATTTTTGAGTCATCTATCTTTCAATGAAATGGTAATATACAATTAATGTGCAAAATGATTTTAAGCAGAAAAAAGTTGGAATCTTGAGTGTCTCTCAGACAAAAAATAGTGCACAAAAAATTGCTAAAAATATAATCATATTGACCTTCAATTACAGGGAATTGTGTTCCTAACCAAGAAAGTCATGAAATATAATTAAGTATGTCTGAGATAAAACAGAACTCAAATAGATCTATTTCCTTTGATATATTTTTCACTTCTAGCTGGAGCTTCTCAGTTTTCACTGGCATGTTTTATTCTAGTCCCAAGGTTCTCTTTCCTAAAATAGAAGAACTAAATATTGTAAACTTTCATATGAAGGCACTGGCACTCTTCCAGTACTATTTCCAGAACCATTGGCCATTGGCTAGAATTAGTTAGAGAACAAAACACTGTGTGCCTCTAACACATTTTTTAAAGATTCTGTCATTTTGCTTAAAGAAATATTTAGGTGGGGTAATGAAAGCATGCAATACTTTAGGATGCCTTTGACCTTCATAAATCTGATTATGTAAACTTTCAATTGGATGGCTGTATTCTTTTGAATTTGTGTCACAAAGCAAGACCATTTTATTCTAAAATGCACTTTCAGAATATTCTTTGGCTTACATTCTGCAAATGGATTTTCAATATGCTCCTGAGTGATATTAACTGGAAGGTTTCCAACATTTCACATTTCCCCCCAACACACGCTCACTTCTTTTTTTTTTTTTTTTTTTTTTGGAAGAGTCAGTACTTGTTAGCATCTCAATTGGTCTTCTCCTTCAGTTTTGACAAATTCATCTAATATTCCCTCTGGATTAGTGATTACCTGATACACTCACTGACCTAGACTCAATATTGCCCATTTGTTTCTCTCTACAGAACTGAAGAGAAGATATAGCTCAATCTCCATAAGCCATATTTGCACACAAGTTGTCCATCTTTTAGTTTGTAACTTTTCCTGAGTAATAGTTTTTTTAGGAAGTCCATATGGTTTTTCACATGCTTCTGACCTTTTAGAGTCATTCTCCTTTCATAAAAGTGTTTTAACCATTAATGTTTCATGTAGTAGTGACTATGCCTTGTCTACTTCTGCTTCTATTTTAGGTGATTTGTTGTTCTCTCTACTGTTTTCATTTTTATACCTCCTTTACTACATGGACTATTTTCTTTGACTTTGTTTTGTCTCATGATTTGAAAGTTGTGCATTCTGTTGTTATTTTTCTAGTAGTTTACATTAAAAATAACTTACTTGAAACTATTCTTTTCTTCCTATCAATGCCAAAAATAAAACTGTATTTATTGTACCTCTATGAAAGATTAACATTTTAGTATGCATTTCTAATTCCCTTTTCTTTTCTCTCACTGTCCCAGTTTTTTATGGAATGTTAACTCATATTCTTACTATTAAATATTATGCTGTATATTTTCTCCTTAAAGAGCTATTTTTGACATTTGTAATAAGCCTCATAACAATATTATAACTATTATTAAGCTTTAATTTTCTATTTAAATGTTTGCAAGATTTGCCATAATTCTTTTAGGAAACAGCTTTCCTTTTTTAATATTCTTCTGAACTATTTATCCCTAATGTCTTTGAGTAGTGTGGTTTTTGTTTGTTTTGGGGGATTTGGTTTTCGTTTATTTTTCCAGGAATGGTATTGTGAATATACTTCCTGATCTCTTATATTCATGAGAAGTTCTTTCTGTTACCTCAGCACAACTTAGGTAGACAATTATCACTCTATAAGATTTCTCATGTCATAATTTTGTAAATGTGTGTCCATTATTTTCTGGTATAATAGGAGAGGATTAGAGCCCAGCCTGATATTTTTCCTTTGTAGGCAAAATGTTTACCTTCTTGGATGGCTGGTAGGATTCTTTCTTTACCATTGAAATAAGAAAGTATATCAGAATATCTCTGGATATGTATCCCCTCTCTCACATATATTGATTTTGCTTAGTGTAAGCAGATCCCCACTTTTATTCAATTAAGGAACTTTTTTTTCTGTTATGTCTTAAATCATTACTTCTGTTCAAATTGTTTAGTTCTCCTGTCCAGGAATCCTTGTTTCCTCATTATTTTTTGTCTTATTGTTCTTTTCCTTTTCATTCTGGAGCAACTTCTACAGCTGGTTCTTTCATTTCTAATTTGCTTTTTTGCAATTTACCTGTTCTGATGCTGAATCCGATTTTGTAACTGCATTTTTTAACTCTTTCATAATTGTTTCTCATCTCAATCATTCTTTATTGCCACCTTTTTGTCCCCAGCAAGTTCCTTTTTATTTCAGCTTCTATTCCTTTGATTTCCAATTAGAACTGTTCCACAGTGTCCATGATATGAATAGCTTTTAAAGTCCAAAACTACCATATTTTCTAATTTATTTTGGAAAACTGTTATAAATCTTCTTTCAAAACTTTTTTTCTGCCTTTTGAGCATTATGTTCCCCTCCTTTTATAATACGTACTCATAAATTCATTGTCATCAAGTTCATTTTTTTTTCTATTTACTCATTCTTCAATGTGCAAAGGTCTACTCAGGAGAGATTTTCCTGTAAACTCCCAAAACTCCCAATGTATGTTTTTAATTTTGTTCCCCTGGCTATCCACATAACTGCTGATATAATTCTTTTCTCAGATCTTGTGAACAAGTGTTGTTTGATATTCTTACTTTCCAGCCCATCTTTTGCTGTCTTAAAGTCTTGTATGTAGTGTGAATGTATTGCCATGGGGAGATATCCAGTCCCACTGCCTATCTTTTCATGAGTGGTATTGATTCCTGTAGAGTCAGACTTCTTCCCAATTCTTTATGTGCCTGATCCAGCGAATGGTACCTCTATTGACACGTAGTAAATGCTCGGTAAATAGTTTCTCCAGGATTCAATATAACTCCCAGAATGCACTACGACTCTGTCAGACTCAGCTCTTTCTAGCTGCCACCCAGACCCTCTAGGTATAAGCACTCTTAGTCATACAGCATTTTATGGGTAATTGTAGTCTCAAGCCAGTGCAAGAAAACAGTAACTAATATTAGGGAAAGTGTGGTGAAAATGGCTCTATTATTCTAGAAGTCAAATTGGGGCTAGTTTTCCTTTCTCTGCTGGGAAGACTCCATGTTTCTAAGGAAAGTATTTAGAGTGGGCATAGCTTTATTGAATAAAAAAAGATGGTAACCCTTATCTTTTTTCCTGCCTGTAACTTCCTCAGAACTTTGGCTAGTGGAAATTCTTCCTGTTTCCTGGCATATCACTGAGGAATTATTGGAGTTTCCAGTTTTACAGAAGCTAGTTTCTCTTTGTTTTTTCTTAGTTATTTCACAGGAAGTTGGGGAGAGAAAAATCAGAATTTATTAGATTTTTAAATAAAAAGATAATACAGTTAATTCATAATTATTTACATTTAACTGAGTTCTGTACTTACCAGTAGCCTCCTTTTCACGTCTTTCTTATCTAAATTCTTTACTTAGGTTTGTGTTTCAGTTGGCTTGAGTATTTAACACTTTAAATAACGTAACTCGTAACTGAGGAGGGCTTGTGTTCAGGATATGCTTTCTGAACCTTTATAGACCTAAAATTAGTTGCCAGCCAAGCTGGACTAAAAATCAGGTCCCCTACAAAATTAGCTACATTGTTTATCTCTCTAAAACATTTTTTAAAAAGGTACCAATAGGCCGGGTACGGTGGCTCACGCTTGTAATCCCAGCACTTTGGGAGGCCGAAGCAGGCGGATCACGAGGTCAGGAGATCGAGGCCACGGTGAAACCCCGTCTCTACTAAAAATACAAAAAATTAGCCGGGCGTGGTGGCGGGCGCCTGTAGTCCCAGCTACTCGGAGAGGCTGAGGCAGGAGAATGGCGTGAACCCGGGAGGCAGAGCTTGCAGTGAGCCGAGATTGCGCCCCTGCACTCCAGCCTGGGCGACAGAGCGAGACTCCGTCTCAAAAAAAAAAAAAAAAAAAGGTACCAATAAAAAATTATTTTACCAGGTAGTGGTTGTAGTAAGAATTAAATGAGATAATACTTCTAAAGCACTTAACACAACAGCCTTCCAAAGTTGGTACAATTACTAGCTCCATTTACAGATGAAGAAGCAGATGCTCGAGGTTGAGATAACTTGCTGGAAGCTGCACCGCTGGTTGGTGGCAGAGCCAGGCCTGGGACATGGGACCGTCTGAGTTCAGAACAGAGGCCCAACTCCAACTAAATCACCACACTGCAAGCATCTCACCCAACCACCCATTCCTCTCTTTTCAGCTCTGCTTCCTTTGCGATGCTGGGCATATTGATTTGAGGAATACTCAGCTTTCAGGTCCCAGCTGCTAAATTAGATTATGTTGCAAACATTCAACTGTCTCCCTATGCAACATCACATACTCAGCAGGCATTTCAACAAAAATTAATTGATGAAAATATATGGCAATCACCCAGAGCCGATAAAAACAACTTTTAAACCTGCTGCTAAATACTAACAGATTCTAAGGTTAGAACTTTGCCTGAGGCCTGCGATAGAACACTCTTCCCCCAGGACCATTTTAATTTTTGCTATTTATCAAAATAAATACATATTTTTTGATATTTTAGAAAATAGATGTCCTATTGCTGCCTTTTATAATAATCACTCTTATTAAGCCAGACACTAGGAATACATAATATGCATTTTCTGCCTGGCAAAAGGCAGACAGCAAAGGAAAGTTAATAAGCCGTGGAAATCTCTCCATGTTCACTTGGTCAAATTAAAATTCTACTGATTATGTAGTTGCCTAGAGTAATGCTTTTCCCATAAATGCTCGATCTTCGTCCATAGGAAGATCTCAGGAGACATTTACCCAAAGTGAATCAGATCCAAAGATAGTAAAAAGTGTTGGAGGACCCAGTTGGGTCATAGCTGGAGTCTTGTATTCTCTCTGCCCTTAACTATCTCTATGATCTTAGATACATTCTTTACACAGCTAGGTTTCCATTTTCTCAGTCTTAAAATAAGGTTTAGACCTAACCTATGAGGTAATAATGAGAATTGCCCAAACTCATGTGTGCATATGCAAGTTTCTTGAGAAACAGGCTTTAAACTAAAGCTCATTTTGGTGGGGACTTGGACTCAGATTCTCTTACTTCCCTGTCTCTAGGTAGAAACACTGCAAATTGTTTTGCTGTTGTAAATTCTCTTTCAATAATCAGAAGATTTTCTTTCAGTCTTCTTCCCACATCTTCCTGATAATGGCCAGTAGGCAGAACTGAAAGAACAGAATGAAATATTTGAATTGCTTAAAACCCACATCTCCCTGAATAAGATTAATACATGTATCGAGTTTTATTTCTTCTTCTTTTTTATAGATGAATAGTTCCATCTAGTGTAAGGACAGGGCACTCCTGTCCCTGACTTCAACCCTGAGGTGGGGGATGTTCCCAGTGAGCCTTTGTCACAGTCCTGGCCCCAGGCTATTTCAGGGCTGCCTGGCCACTTACATGCCCCTTCTTTGACACATTGTTTGTGAATAGGTGGAGGAATAAGATGGGTACAATCCCCCTTCTTAACTCTTAACAATGCCACCTCTGATTTTCCTATGTCAAATCCTTTCTTCGTAGGTCGTTATGATGCTTATTTGTCAGGACCTGAGTCTTCCCTTTTGGGAGAGTAGGAAAGAGAAGTGTGAGTACCTACCCAAGTCACTGGGTAAGCCTTGCTTCCACAGGTGGGTGAGGAGGACTACAGTGGGCAGACGGTAGAAAGGAAAATGAAAGGAAAGGGAATTTGTTTAGACTTGGAGGAGAGGGGTCTAGCTTTCCTCCAAGTCTCAGTTACCAGTTTGCTCCAAGGTGGTGCCTTTCCTCCTTCATCCTCCTCCTTATGAATCCCCCAACCCCTGCCCTGCCACGACCACAGACCTGAATACAAGCTGAGGAGATAATCCCTTCCAGCCTCTGTTTCTGAAAACCATTGATCCAGGTCAGCAGCTGGAATGCATGGGAGACGTGAGTCCTTTGGAGAAATGGATGGAGCACCCAGCCCCGACTCCCATCTCCATCATGGGAGGAGAAGAGCTGTCAGCTTCATAGTGCTGAGCATTCTTTCTCATTTTCTTAGTCATTTTAATGGAAATGCAGTGTATCCCTACATTTCACTACCTCTTTACTTCATTTAGAAGAAAACTAGACACTAATGAGCATGCCCAAATCCAATGTAGAAAGACAGATTGAAACAGGATTTGATAAACTTTCTATGAAAGCCCAGGATATTCATTTCCTAGGGCTGCTATAACAAATTACCACAAACTGGGTGGCTTGAAACAAAAGAAAATTATTTTCTCACTGTTATGTAGACCAGAAGTCCAAAATCAAGGTGTTGGCAGGGCTGTGCTCCCTCCAGACACTCTTGGGTAGAATTCTTTTTTTTTTTTTTTTTAAATGGGGTCTCGCTCTGTCATCCAGGCTAGAGTGCAGTGGCATGATCTCCACTCACTGCAAGCTCTGCCTCCCGGGTTCACTCCATTCTCCTGCCTCAGCCTCCCAAGTAGCTGGGACCACAGGCACCCACCACCACGCCCGGCTAATTTTTATTTATTTATTTATTTTTGTATTTTTGGTAGAGTTGGGGTTTTACTGTGTTAGCCAGGATGGTCTCGATCTCCTAACCTCGTGATCCGCCCACCTCGGCCTCCCAAAGTGCTGGGATTACAGGCGTGAGCCACCGCGCCCAGCCTCTTGGGTAAAATTCTTACCTGCCATTTCCAGCTTCTGGTGGTTCCAGAGGTTCCTTGGCTTGTGGCTGCATAATTCCAATCTCTACTTGTTGTGACATGGCCTTGTCCTCTGTGTGTGTTTCTTCTCCTCTTCTATCACTTACAAGAATACTTGTTATCATATCGAGGACCCACCACAATAATTTGTATGCACAATATGATATTTGTCACGCTATTCAACTCTGTGTTATAGCACAAAAGCAGCCATAGACAATATGTAAACAAATAGTGTGACTGTGTTCCAGGATAACTTAACTTACGGACACTGAAATTTGAATTTCATAGAATTTTTACTTGTGAAATATTCTTCTTTTTAATTTTTTCAATCATTTAA
Organism: Hylobates moloch; assembly: GCF_009828535.3. Taxonomy (NCBI): domain Eukaryota; kingdom Metazoa; phylum Chordata; class Mammalia; order Primates; family Hylobatidae; genus Hylobates; species Hylobates moloch. The sequence goes on along the minus strand of NW_026652290.1, from coordinate 9,841,252 downwards.
AAAATGTAAAAATTGTTCTTCACTCAGAAGCCAGATAAAAAAATAGGCAGCAGGCCAGCTTTGGCCTATAGGCCATAATTTACCAGTCCTGAGTTACAATAATAGAATATATCCTAAACCATCTTGATTCCTTTTCGATGGCCTCCAATAACCTTCTAATAACTCCAACTATCTGTTCTGTCTACATTATTCTAATTGTTTCTATGTCTCTTGACATACATTTGACCACTCTCCTTTTTAAAACTCTCTCTCCTGTTATGTAGATATGATAAAATGTAAATGTAGCTTCACAAGAAATGTAATAATGGAGGGTAATTGGTGATTTTCCAAGGCAGGAGGGTGGTTGACCTGACTTTGTCTGTACCTGAGCTATGTGACCCTTACAACAGGAGATGGTGGCCTCTCTGGACAAAATAGAGATTTTACAGGTGAGCTGGACCAGAACAGCTGGTGATACACAGGTGGGGGTTGAATGGGGCAGTTGTGAGGCACTTGTGGACATTAGAGAGGTAGAGATAGAGAGAGGAGAGAAAGGGGGAAGAAGGGTATGCAAGCAAAGGGAGGGGGGGACAGGAAAAAGAGGAGAGGAGAAGAGAGGCAGAAAGATGAGCCAAGGTTGCTCACGGCAAAAGGGGAAATTAAATCCAGATGATGCTAAGTGAGCTTGAGGCTCATTAAGCCATACCAGGTGAGAAGACAGTTAGAATTGTCCTTGAGCTGAAGAGGAGAACTACGTTAGGATGTGCAATCCCAAGAATGGACAGAGGGTCCCGGAAGGCTTGAGGATGGGCAAAGATGCTGGGGCTTGGGAACAGTCCCTCAACGTTTTTGGGTTTTTAGGTTTTTTTATTTGTTTTTTAAATGGAGGTCAAAGTCTAACAGCCTTCCAAAATAAACTAAGTTGTCCTTATGCAGCCCTTTCCTTTGGTTTGATAAGGTGAGGTCAGAGATGTTCATGCTCAGTGTGAATTTGGAGACGCAAAGGAGAGAGCAGGGCACAGACTCGTCTGGAGGAGAAGGGCAGCTTCCTGCATCACTGCCCAGGACTGAGGTAGGGAGCAGGCCAAATGCGAACTTGGAAGCCAGTGGCAGAGGCTGGGCCAAAAGGAGGGATAAGGGAGTACCAGGAGCTAAGCAGTCCTGTGGAGAAGGTCTTTAGGGGACTCCTCCAACAGCAGCAGGGATGCAGGGTAGATAGACAGGGAGAGACCTGGGGCCAGAAAACCCAGAGAAGAAGACAAGACAGTTAGGAGACTCCAGCCATAGTCCAGGCGACATGCACGAGGGCCTAACTTACAGTGGGGATGAAAGGGAACGATAGCTGGGAAACCCTCTTCGGAGGGAATCACCATGGCTCTTTGGCTGACAGGTTGTCATTTCTCACTCACCTGTGCTGGGTTAGTGCTGAATCTCCACTGGGTTTCTTCTGTGTGTGTGTGTGTGTGTGTGTGTGTGTGTGTGTGTGTGTGTGCGCGCGCACGCGCGCGCGCTTGGCTGATTATCTCCCTGGGCCAAACTTCCAATTATAAATCTCCCGGAGTGAGTGGCTTCAGCAAAGCAGTCCTTCCTTGTGACATGCTCAGTCTGGAGGTTCTGACTACTCACCCGTGAGCCCTGTAGGGGAGCTGTTTGTTGTTTGGGATTTTCAGAAACAGAATTTTCCTGCTTGGGCAGCAACAGCATGACCCTGAGTGTTCAGATCCTGAGGGAGCCAGGAGCTGGGAGGAAGACAGCAGCAGGCTCAGATTCCTGTGGGCCAAGCATTGCTTTGGGCAGTGAGAGGGGGCATCCAAGTGAACTTTAGTTGTGCACAGCAAGCCCCACACCCCCGCACTTCAATTAATCAGTGAACCAGCAAGCTGGGCCTTTACTGAACTCCTACAGTGAGGCCAATTTCCTTATCAAAGGTGAATGGCCTCATGGAGAGACCTCAGTCCCACACCCTGAATAAAGCTCAATAGTGCTGCCCACAATCAGTGATTCCAGGAAAAAAAAAATAATGAATCTGATTAGAATACTTAGAGTACACTGATGACCTGGAATTATCTTGAATAGGGAGAGAGGATATGTGAGGAATTAAATCCTCGCACATAGGAGTTAAAATCACCTCCTCCCTTTTGCATCCCTGGTTGGTCCACCTGGATCCTCTGTCTTCACAAGTTAAAAGGGTTAGCAGCCACATGGAAGGAAATAGGGAATGTGCCAGGTGAATTTCAGAAGTTTTGCCGTTGCTTCTCTCCAAGTTGTACACCATTTCAATAATACTCTAAGAATTAAGGGATGTATTTTAACGGGTTTTTTTTTCTGATCCTAAAAACAAATATTAGGTCATTAGATCTGGAAGAGACATCAGACCTTATGCTCTGCTTCCCTTGCAAAACTGAATGCCTTTAACAGCACAGCTCAGAGTGCAGTCAGTCAATATTGACATTTCACAAGAGAGGTCAGTAATTCTCAGCGAGTGAGTAGCTGGTTCTAGTTCAGTCACCCCACTTAGGTGTCAGGAATATCTCCCGAGAAGCGGTCTTTCATAACATCCCACTGAGGCTAGGATGCCTTCAGAAAAGATTTCTGACAATTCCTGTGCTTTCTTGCCATACATCTTGTTAGACTCAGTCAAGGTGATTGTGATCATGGTATTGTTCCTACCCGGCCCTCTGCTGAGCTTTTGCCTAAAAGAACTCTTATAAGAAGTCTTAGGCCAGTGCGGTGGCTCACGCCTGTAATCCCAGCACTTTGGGAGGCCAAGGTGGGCAGATCACGAAGTCAGGAGTCCAAGACCAGCCTGGCCAATATGGTGAAACCCCATTTCTACTAAAAAATACAAAAATTAGCCAGGCATGGTGGCACATGCCTGTAGTCCCAGCTACTCAGGAGGCTGAGGCAGGAGAATCACTGGAACCCAGGAGGCAGAGGTTGCAGTGAGCCAAGACCGTGCTACTGCACTCCAGCCTGGTGACAGAGCGAGACTCCATCTCAAAAAATACCAAACAAACAAACAAAAAGAAGTCTTGGCCCCATCTTTCTTTGGAATTAATAGCCTTTGATCCACCCACTAGAAATGGTAGAGTGAGGTGTACAGTCTGTTCTCCTAAGGAACAACCCCTTAGGAGTGAATTTCTCTAATGGGAATGCATTGGGGTGACTAAGAGAGCTGTGATCTATACACCTGTTTGGTGATATTTATCAATCATTTATTAAGCATTAATTGAGCATCTACTATGTACCAACTGCTAAGCTTCCTGTTTTCAGATTTAGAAGGAATCAGACATCTGACACTTTAACTGTCAGCCTTGGAGCATGTATTAGTCCATTTTCACACTGCTGATAAAGACATAACTGAGACTGGGAAGAAAAAGAAGTTTAATTGGACTTACAGTTCCACATGGCTAGGAGGCCTCAGGATCATGGGGAGGTAAAAGACACTTCTTACTTGGCAGCGGCAAAAGAAAATGAGGAAGAAGCAAAAGCAGAAACCCCTGATAAACCCATCAGATCTCATGACACTTATTCACTATCATGAGAATAGCATGGGAAACACTGGCCCCCATGATTCAATTACCTCCCACTGGGTTCCTCCCACAACACGTGGGAATTATGGGAGATACAAATCAAGTTGAGATTTGGGTGGGGAAACAGCCAAACCATATCATTCAGCCCCTGGGCCCTACAAATCTCATGTTCTCACATTTCAAAACCAATCATGCATTTCCAACAGTCCCCCAAAGTCTTAACTCGTTTCATCATTAACCCATTAACCCACAGTCCGAAGTCTCATCTGAGGCAAGACAAGTCCCTTCCACCCATGATCCTGTAAAATCAAAAGCAAGCTAGTTACTTCCTGGATACAATGGGGGTACAAGTATTGGGTAAATACAGCCATTCCAAATGGGAGAAATTGGCCAAAACAATACAGGACTCACGCAAGTCTGAAATCCAACGGGCAGTCAAATTTTAAAGCTCCAAATGATCTCCTTTGACTCCAGATCTTACATTTGAGGTCACAGTGATGCAAGAGGTAGGTTCCCATGGTCTTGGGCAGCTCCACTCTTGTGGCTTTGCAGGGTACAGCCTCCCTCCCAGCTGCTTTCACAGGCTGGCATTGAGTGTCTACAGCCTTTTCCAGGTGCATGGTGCAAGCTGTTGGTGCATCTGCTATTCTGGGGTCTGGAGGATGGTGGCCCTCTTCTCACAGCTCCACTAGGCAGTGTCCCAGTAGGGACTCTGTGTAGGGGCTTCAACCCCACAATTCCCTTCCACACTGCCCTAGCAGAGGTTCTCCATGAGGGCCACACCCCTGCAGCAAACTTTTGACTGGGCATCCAGGTATTTCCATACGTCTTCCTAAATCTAGGCAAAGGTTCCCAAATCTCAATTCTTGACTTCTGTGTACCTGCAGGCTCAACACCATGTGGAAGCTGCCAAGGCTTGGGGCTTGCATCCTCTGAAGTCACAGCCCAAGCTGTACATTGGCCCCTTTCAGCCACGGTTGGAGCAGCTGGGACACAGGGCACCAAGTCTCTAGGCTACATGCAGCACAGGGACCCCGGGCTGGATCCACAAATACACTTTTCCCTTCTGGGCCTCTGGGCCTGTGATGGGAGGGGCTGCCATGAAGGTCTCTGACATGCCTGGAAACATTTTCCCCATGGTCTTGGGGATTAACATTAGGCTCCTTGCTACTTATGCAAACTTCTGCAGCCAGCTTGAATTTCTCCCCAGAAAATGAGTTTTTCTTTTCTATCGTATAGTCAGACTATGAATTTTCCAAACTTTTATGCCCTGCTTCCCTTATAAAACTGAATGCCTTTAACAGCACCCAAGTCACATCTTGATTGCTTTGCTGCTTAGAAATTTCTTCTGCCGGATACCCTAAATCAGCTTTTTCAAGTTAAAAGTTCCTCACATCTCTAGGGCAGGGGCAAAATGCCACCAATCTCTTTGCTAAAACGTAACAAGAGTCACCTTTGCTCCAGTTCCCAACAAGTTCCTCATCTCCGTCTGAGACCACCTTAGCGTGGATTTTATTGTCCATATTGCTATCAACATTTTGGGCAAAACCATTCAGCAAGTCTCTAGGAAGTTCCGAACTTTCCCACATTTTTCTGTCTTCTTCTGAGCCCTCCCAAACTATTCCAATCTCTGCCTGTTACCCAGTTCCAAAGTCGCTTCCACATTTTCAGGTATATTTTCAGCAATGCCCCACTCTACTGGTACCAATTTATTGTATTAGTTCATTTTCACACTGCTGATAAAAAACATACCCAAGACTGGGAAGAAAAAGAAGTTTAATTGGACTTACAGTTCTACATGGCTGGGGAGGCCTCACAATCATGGCAGGAGATTCACTGGTACCACTTCATATATGGTGGCAGCAAAAGAAAATGAGGAAGCAGCAAAAGCAGAAACCCCTAATAAACTCATCAGATCTCATGAGACTCATTCACTATCACAAGAAAAGCATGGGAAAGACAGGCCCCTATGATTCAATTACCTCCCCCTGGGTCCCTCCCACAACATATGGAAATTATGGGAGATACAATTCAAGTTGAGATTTGGGTGGGGACACAGACAAACCGTATTAGAGCATATGCTTATTAAAGTTCCTACCTCACCAAATTGTAATTAAATTATAGCATGTTTCTCTTTTTCACTAAACTCTGAGCTTTTCAAGGGCAATTCAATGTCATTCACCTTTTTAAGCCTTATTCCTGGCAAAGTGTCTGGTGTTTCATAATGCTTAACAAATAGAGTTTGTACTGAATTCACCAGCACATCAAAAAGCTTATCCATCATTATCAAGTCAGCTTCATCTCTGGGATGCAAGGCTGGTTCAACCTATGCAAATCAGTAAAAACATAATCCATCACATAAACAGAACCAATGACAAAAACTCATGATTATCTCAATAGATGCAGAAAAGGCCTTCAATAAAATTCAACACCGCTTCATGCTTAAAAACTCTCAATAAACTAGGTATTTATGGAACATATCTCAAAATAATAAGAGCTATTTATGACACACCCACAGCTAATATCATACTGAATGGGCAAAAGCTGGAAACATTCCCTTTGAAAACTGGCACAAGACAAGGATGCTGTCTATCACCACTCCTATTCAACATAGTATCAAAAGTTCTGGCCAGGGCGATCAGGCAAGAGAAAGAAATAAAGGGTATTCAAATAGGAAAAGAGGAAGTCAAATTGTCTCTGTTTGCAGATGACATGATTGTATATTTAGAAAACCTCATCATCTCAGCCCAAAAACTGCTTAAGCTGACAAGCAACTTCAGCAAAGTCCCAGAATACAAAAATCAATGTGCAAAAATCACAAGTGTTCCTATACTCCAACAACAGACAAGCAGAGAGCCAAATCATGAGTGAACTCCCATTCACAATTGCTACAAAGAGAATCAAATACCCAGGAATACAGCTAACAAGGGACATGAAAGATCTCTTCAAGGAGAACTACAAACCACTGCTCAAGGAAATAAGACAGGAAACAAACAAATGGAAAAACATCCCATCCTCATCAGTAGGAAGAATCAATATTGTGAAAATGGTCATACTGCCCAAAGTAATTTACAGATTCTATGCTATTCCCATCAAACTACCATTGACATTCTTCACAGAATTAGAAAAAAATACTTTAAATTTCATGTGGAACCAAAGAAGAGCCCGTATAGCTAAGCGCTGGAGGCATCATGCTACCTGACTTCAAGCTATACTACAAGGCTGGAGGCATCATGCTACCTGACTTCAAACTATACTACAAGGCTACAGTAACCAAAACAGCATGGTACTGGTAGCAAAACAAACACATAGACCAATGGAACAGAACAGGGACCTCAGAAATAACACTACACATCTAAAACTATCTGATCTTTGACAAACTTGACAAAAACAAGCAATGGAGAAAGGATTCCCTATCTAATAAATGGTGCTGGAGAAACTGGCTAACCATATGCAGAAAATTGAAACTGGATCCCTTCCTTACACCTTATACAAAGAATAACTCAAGATGGATTAAAGACTTAAATGTAAAACCCAAAACCATAAAAACCCTAGAAGAAAACCTAGGCAGTATCATTCAGGACATAGGCATGGGCAAAGATTTCATGATAAAAATACCAAAAGCAATTGCAACCAAAGCTGCAACTGACAAATGAGATCTAATTAAAATAAAGAGCTTCTGCATAGCAAAAGAAACTATCATCAGAATGAACAGGCAACCTACAGAATGGGAGAAAATTTTTGCAATCTACCCATCTGACAAAGGTCTAATATCCAGAATTTACAAGGAACTTAAACAGATTTACAAGAAAAAAACAAGCAACTCCATTAAAAAGTGGGCAAAGGATATAAATATACACTTCTCAAAAGAGGATATGTATGCAGCCAGCAAACATATGAAAAACAGCTTAACATCATTGATCATTAGAGAAAGGCAAATCAAAAACCACAACGAGATACCACCTCAGGTCAGTCAGAATGGTGATTATTAAAAAGTCAAGAAACAGCAGATGCTGGAGAGGCTGTGGAGAAATAGGAATGCTTTTACATTGTTGGTGGGAATGTAAATTGATTCAACCATTATGGAAAACAGTGTGGTGATTCCTTGAGGATCTAGAACCAGAAACACCATTTGACTCAGCAATCCCATTACTGGGTATATACCCAAAGGAATATAAATCATTCTACTATAAAGATATATGCATACGTATGTTTATTGCAGCACTATTTACAGTAGCAAAGACATAGAACCAACCCAAATGCCCATCAATGATAATTAGATTTAAAAAAGTGGTACATATACACCATGGAATACTATGCAGCCATAAAAAGGAATGAGATCGGCCACGTGCGGTGGCTAACACCTGTAATTGCAGCACTTTGGGAGGCTGAGACAGGTGGATCACGAGGTCAGGAGATCAAGACCATCCTGGCTAACATGGTGAAACCCCATCTCTACTAAAAAAATACAAAAAATTAGCTACATATAGTGGCACTCACCTGTACTCCCAGCTACTCCTGAGGCTGAGGCAGGAGAATCGCTTGAACCTGGGGAGGCAGAGGTTGCGGTGAGCCAAGGTTGCACCACTGCACTCCAGCCTGGCCCACAGAGTGAGAGTCCATCTCAAAAAAAAAAAAAAAGGAATGAGATAATGTCCTTTGCAGGGACATGGATGAAGCTGGAAGCCATCAATCTCAACAAACTAACACAGGAACAGAAAACCAAACACCGCATTTTCTCACTCATAAGTGGGAGTTGAACAATGAAAACACATGGACACAGGGAGGGGAACAACACACGCTGGGGCCTGTGGAGCAGGAGGGGAGCAAGAGCATCAAAACAAATAGCTGATGCATGCGGGTCTTAAAACCTAGATGGCAGGTTGATAGGTGCAGCAAACCACCATGGCACGCATATACGAACCTGCACATTCTGCACGTGTATCCCAGAACTTAAAGTAAAATAAAAATTTTTTAAAAATACACTTTATAGGGATGGATAAAGGATGAAAGGAATGTGGGGATAAACCCATTATGTTATGACCACTTGATAGTTGTCACTGGAATGTTCCCACTGAGGTTCTGGGGAAATATCAGCCCTATGGCCACACAATAGGAGTAAAGGAAAATTGAAATGTCAGCTGGTTTTGGCCATGTGCCAAGCATCTCAGGGTTCTCTTTGGTGGGGGCATTTTCCAGCTAAATTCTGGGAAGGAACATGGTGTTTAAGTGCTGGCATCTGCTTAAACAAACAGGAAAATATTCTGCCACCTAACTTGACTGGAACTGGAATCCTACTCACCATCTGATGGCTGAAACAATGCACAGTATTGCAAAACATTTCAGATCAGTTGACTTCCCCCAGCAGCTTAGTTTGTGTCGGTGTAAATGCACACAGCAGATTGTGTTTCTGTGTTAAAAGGGTTACAGAACCCATCCTGGAATGAAACACTGGGACCACAGAAGAGGTGATGGGGAAATTGTTCCAGGCCATTATTTCAGTGCCATCATCATTAGCACATTTCATGTTAAAATATTGCCTGGAAGATCACCAGAACCAAAAATCATGCCATCTGTTTGTATAGTGGTTTATAGTTTAAAAAGCATTTTACAGTCATTATCACACTTTTTTACTGCAACTGCAACTCTATTTTATAGATGAGGAAATTGAGACTCATTAGGGTTTGGTGACTTCACTCAGTAACTAGTAGATTCCACATGTACTGGCTCCTCTATGGTTATTAGCATCACAAGTAACACAATAATCCTCATCTCCACTTTGTCACCCCCACAGCTGCAATGAATTAAAGCTATTCTTGCCATTGTGACCAGTAATCTCCTAGAAGCCAAATACAGTGGACTCTTCTTCATCCTTATCTTGCCTGATTCCTCTGTAACAAATGACCACGTGGGCTACTCCCTACCTTTTGAGGCTGTCTTCTTTGGTTTCTAAGATGCTGCTGGCAGGGCGCAGTGGCTCATGCCTGTAATTCCAGCACTTTGGGAGGCCAAGGCCAGCAGATTGCCTGAGGTCAAGACCAACCTGGCCAACATGGTGAAACACTGTGTATACTAAAAATACAAAAATTAGCCAGGCATAGTGGCACATGCCTGTAATCCCAGCTACTTGAGAGGCTAAGATGGGAGAATTGCTTGAACCTGGGGTGTGGAGGTTGCAGTGAGCCGAGATTTCGCCACTGCACTCCAGACTGGGTGACAGAGAGAGACACCATCTCAAAAAATAATAAAAAAAAAAAATTGTAAAAGGTGCTTCTCTCTCCTGGTTTTATGCCTTCCTCCTATGTCTTATACCACCCCTCCTTTACTGCCCGCTCTGTCCCGGCATTCCTTGTGAATGTTAATATTCTCTAGGATTTGATCTTCGGCCACTTTCTCTTTGCATTCCCCACAGTGTTCTGGGGGATCTTATGGCTCCAACCACTTACTCTATAATAGTAACTCCCACATCTCTGTTGCTGGATCTGTAATTCAGATCTCCCTACTGAATTCAAAATATATATCCCATCTACTTTCTGCACCTCTCCACTTGGATCTGCAATAAGAACCTCAAGTTCCACACCCCTAAAAGTGACTGTACTAGAGTGTTCCAACAGTGCAGTATTAGGTCTGCCCATTCAGCAGCATGTAATGCTTCTTTGCTTACTCAAATTTCTAATATTTCTTCTAGTGAAGGAATATTTGACAGTTTTATTCATATAAGTCCCACATATTTCAGCATGTGTTTATGTCTAGACATTATATACTCTCATGACCATTGTGATCTTATTTCCATTATATTTTGTAAATGGCTATGCTGTTATATAGAAAAGTTATTGACCTTTAACACATTTGTTTTGAAACCAGCAGCATTCTGAAATTGAATTTGTCTTGTTTTTCAGTTGATTTTCTTTGGTTTTTACACTTGATCTTAGCCAAAAGGCCGAGAAGCGATTTTCTTTGGTTTTTTAGATAAGCTATCATCTACAATAATTATAGTTATCTCCTACTTTACACTATTTATATCTTATTCCTTTTTCTTGTCTTAGTTGCATTGACTCGCATTCCTAGAACAATATTGCTACTAATAATAATGGTCATTACTGTAGTTTCTGACTCACAGACAGACCGCTTCTATTTTTCATCATTGCATTTATTTCACCATTAAATAAAATATATACGCTTTATTTAAAGACATATTATTCTATTTCTATCTTATATTAGAAGTGATGATACATTTTTATTAAATGTCTTTTAGTCATCCAAAGAACTGATTATAATTTTTTTCTCTTTTGATCTAATCATATGATAAATGATATTAACAGTGAATCATCTTTGTGGTAATGCTTTTTCTAGAAAGGATCCATTTAACTTAAAATCTTATTCAGCTCAGGCTGTGTTAATACATTCCAAATGTATTGATTATTGTATTTATTTCTAAAATTCCTACTATACTCTATTTTATCTCCTAAACCTACCCCTCATATCTCTTATATTTTACATATTATATTCATCTCTATCTTTTGCTTCTTGGTTTTTGGGGAATTCCTCAAAGTGGACTTTCAAATCATCAATGTCATTTTCTGTGCTATCCAATCTGTTATTCATTGCTACCACTTCCAATTAAAAATTTGAAATTTAAAATTTGAATTTACAAATTTATAAGATAAATTCACATTTAATTTTTTAAATGTTTAACAGTAATATTTCTGAAATCAGTTTGTTAGTTGTGGATAGAATGAGTGCTTGAATCTCAAGTCTCATTGATAATGTGAATCAGTTTTCTTTTTGGTTATGTCTCACTTTTTGGAATAAGCTTCTTTTAGCAGAAAACATTTGCTCTGATTCTTCGGATGAGTTTCTTCAAACTGCTAAATCATTTCATAGGCCCGGTGATTTTTCTGTTTATCCATCTTTCCTGAGAAAGCAGTGTGTGTCCATGGTTCCAAGTTAGGATCATTTCTCTCAGAGGCTGTGAGGATGCTTATTCAAACCTTATATCCAAGAAAAAGAAAAAGATAAATTTGTAGCTTCAGTTTGTGGCAACATAGTTGACTGTGAGGAGCAGGAAGAGTCCACAGTGAGAGGCATCTGCACCAAAGAGAACTCATGTTGTGCTGAAGGATTCCTTCCAGTCTATCGTGAAGTCCACTGTATCTCAGAAGCCCACAGGCTGTGCCCACGCTTTATCACACCTCTCCAGTCCGGGGAGCTCCATCGATCAGCTCCCACTGTACTTCTGTATACTTATGTAAGACCATACTTATTGTCCCAATAGTGGCCCTATGGAGTCTGGACCCTACTGCTGCTGAAAGTTAGGAACATTTGTGCCAAGTTAAAGTTCCCCATGATCGTGGAAACTAGGAAACTAATTACCAAGGAAGACAGTCCTGTGGCAGGGAGCTTCACTGCTAAGCAGGTGAGGAATTGATTCTCTTCTCTTGTTCTATGTACTAGCATTAGAATATACCCTCTACACGCTTGGTAGTTAGGGAGGTTACACTATGTACCCCGTTCACCCACTGCCTAAATCAACTTTTCCTTCATATGCACAGAATTGGAGGCAGTGGGCTCATCAGTCAATCCAGGCCACTAGCACCACATTTCACTCTATATCAGGCAATGCAATGCTGTGAGTAAGCGTCCAGTCTCCAGAGCCAGTCTCCTTAGGTCCAAATACTATTAGGTTGATGCAAAAGTAATTGCTGTTTTTGCCAATTTGCTTTTATTTTGCACCAACCTAATATCACTAGCCATGAGACCATTGGAGTTAGTAATCTTCCCTGTGCCATAGTTTCTTCATCTGTAACAGGAAGACAATAATAACTCATCAGTGTGGCTAGTGACAGCACCTCCTTCATGGAATACATGAAAACTCAATTAGCTGATAGATGCTAAACATTTCAGACAATGCCTACACACAGTAATGCTCGATCAATGTTAACCAATGCAAAACAGTGCCAATACTTCTGGTTCAAAGAAGGCATCCTTCCCTGATGTTTTCTGTTTTTATACATTTCTTTGGACATTTCAATGGGCTCTTAGGAAGACAAAAGTTAAAGCTGGAAGAGTCATATTTCCATCTTGTTCCAGAAGTTCTAAAGTAACGTTTTTGAAAAGAAAACAATGTCAAAAATGTTTGAAATGAAAATATGTCAAGAAAAAGTAAAATTCAAACTTGTTGGCAGTATCAGCAAGGCCAATCAGGATCCAGCCTGCTTTCTACCTTTTCTCTAACCCTGCCCTCGCTTGCACCTCAGACTGTAGCCCAACCAAACCTCCTGGGTTCATTGTGGCAGCTCACACCACAGGGCCTCTGCTCAGGTGAGGCCTTCCAAGTGGAAAGTCCTTCCTCCCTCCCTTGTTAGCACCCCATGCACCTAACTTGCTTGTCTGTAATTCTGAGGGCTCACTTCAGATATTGCCCCCTCTGCAAAGCCCAGAATCACATCAGCTGACCCCTCCTTGGCATCCACTCTGCACCCAGAGCAAAGTTCTCTATACTGTGTCTGTGAGGCTTTACTCCACAACTATCATGATTGTTTCAATCAGTGAGGGAGGTTATGAAAAGTATAGATAATGGCTGTGGAAGATTCCAATTCATTAGGCCATGGGTAGAGCCCAGGAATCCATATATTTATAAAACAACTGGGATGATTTTGAGAATCAGCCGAATTTGAGTTAATAACACACCCCCTCTGATTTGATTGCCCTCTCCTCTGGTAACCTTCCCTCCAAGCTGGTTAACCTGACCTCTCCTCTGGTAACCTGCACTCCCCTCTGGTTAGCACATCCTACTCTCTAACAGGCTGTAAATTCCTTATTTGTCTTATCTGTCTTATGTCTCCAGCACCTTGCACAGTTCCTGGCACTCAAAAATGTGTTCGTAAACACATGAATAACTGAATCACCCTTCCCTCCAGTGGATTAGGTATTTCTGTCGTTATTATTCATTGCTTTTACCCACCACATTTGATTTTCAGAGACTTAATTGAAGAGCTTGTAAGAGAGACAGGAACAATTGTTTCTGGTTTGGCAACATACACTAGTCTTGTTTGCCAAACTTACTGTGAACCTTCTGCCTTCTTGAGAAAGGAGGCCTAGGGGATAAGAGGGGCTATTGTGTAAGAACCTTCTCCTGAGACTTAAATATTTGGCAACTTTAATCCTGGCACGAGAATTGGCACAAGGAATGAGAAAATGGAACACTCAGAAAGTGTGAGCCAACACCTTAAATGGACTTAGTGGCGAGCTAGCCAGAAGGTGGAAGCAGAGGCTGGAGGCTCTAGGATTGAGCCTCATCTCTTCTCCACTCGCTGCCTCCCCTCCAGTTGGTTTACTTTAGGCAAGTCATTAACCACCCTGAACTCTGTGTCCTCCTCCATAAAAGAGGGCTGAAAACAGATTTTCACAGAATCATTTGAAATAGTATATGTGAAAGATCAAGTAGAGTGCAATAAATGTTTCCTTTCTCCTTTCTGTCACATCTCAAGCTGTGGCCTAGAAAATTGTCGAACAGTTGAGAGAAGCCAGCTAGAGCCCTGGGGTTGGACTCTCACAGTAGGGCAGATGTGGGGTATGCAGATTCAGGAAACCAGACAGAGTCTACTAAAGCCCAGTCCCAGGTATGAAAAACAGAGCAATGAAATTTGACCCTCTCAGAATATCCAAGAATCCTCATGGGATTTCTGTAATACATTTTGAGCACATATAAGTTCTTTTTGGGGAGAGGGCCATGCCTCATTCATCTCTGTATTCCTAGTGCCCAATAGAGTGCCTGATATAGGACCAAGAAATATTTGTAAATTGAATAGTGGGTGGACAAAGGCATAGCTTGGTACCTTCTCTCCCTAGTTTCCTAGTTCTTTCCTAGTACCATCCTCCAAACAAATCTTTGAGTTTCTTTTTTTTTTTCCTTGCCTCCATGCCCAGATGTGGTTAAGCCAACCAGACAGAGCTGTAATTCCTATGCTCCTAAGCTTCAAGGCTTCCAGAGTCTACATAGCTTCCCTCTGCGTGGCAACTTTGAGCTTTCTGTTGTTAAATAAAGTTATAAGTGTTGTAAAGCGCTTTCATTAGGGAGGGTTTTATCTTGGAGAGGCAACAAGTTCTGTTCAATGGAATAGGGAAAAGTTAACATTTAAAACTCCACCTATTTTCTGAGGTTGGTGGGTCCTGTTATGAGTTGGCTTTGTTCTGCTGAGACCATATAAATGTGGATTTGCAAACTGGAAGAGCTAGAAGATCCTAAATACTAAAGGAAGAATGGCTTCTAGCTTCTGAAGTAATACTAGAGGGAGATAAGAGAGGAAGAGAGAGAGCTGAAAAGATTATATGACTTGCCCAATGAGACCCTCCGGAGGTCTCTAAATTCCCAGTTCTTACTAGACTCACCAGGTTTTATGAAAGTCTATAAAAGAGAGAGCTTTGTAACCATGCTGATGAGAAGGAAAAAAGACATAGTCTATGGTATCTTGAACTAGTCACAATGGGAGCCATCAAAAGAAAGACAATAAGAATTATCACATATCATGGATAGGGCTTTGGGCTTCATCAAGATTGTAGAACAGTTGAGAGAAGCCAGCTAGAGCCCTGGGGTTGGACTCTCACAGTAGGGCAGATGTGGGGTATGCAGATTCAGGAATTTGAGTCAAATTTATTCAGACCATTGGAGGGGCCAGAAAGAGACATCTCAAGTGATACCTGAACCTTCTGAACTTGATATTATTCTAGACACCACAAGGAATGCATAATTAACACACAACCTAGTCCTTTTCCTCAAGGAGCTTACAATCTCATTGTGCAGACAAGATATAAAGCCACTGGGGCCGGGCGCGGTGGCTCACGCTTGTAATCCCAGCACTTTGGGAGGCCGAGGCGGGCGGATCACGAGGTCAGGAGATCGAGACCACGATGAAACCCCGTCTCTACTAAAAATACAAAAAATTAGCCGGGCGTGGTGGCGGGCGCCTGTAGTCCCAGCTACTCGGAGAGGCTGAGGCAGGAGAATGGCGTGAACCCGGGAGGCAGAGCTTGCAGTGAGCCGAGATTGCGCCACTGCACTCCAGCCTGGGTGACAGAGCAAAGACTCCGTCTAAAAAAAAAAAAAAAAAAAAGCCACTGGGCAGCATGCCTTCAGGATGCATTTTAATTTCAACAGAGAATGATGATGGAGTAGATTAGAGAAAGGCCTCAAGGAGGGCTTCTTAAGGGGTCACCATGAGTTGAGTCTTCAGAGGGAGATGACAGTATTTGGTCTGGCAGAATCCCAGGAACAGCCTTTTCCAGAGCTCCCTGACAGCACCTCTTGAAACAGAGGAAACAGGAACTACCCAAGACAAAAGCAACTCCATCCACTGCTCATTTTAAGCACATGCCTCACATGATCTGCTTGTGTAAACTTTGCAGGCAAATTTGATTTCCTTTTTCCTTATACTGACCTTAAAAATCATTTTTCCAAATGGACATTTACCTGCCTTTGCTTTTTTTTCTAAAAGTAAAACAAAACTTTTCTGCCACTTCCAGCATTCCACCCTCATTTTCATTTGCCCCTTGCCTTTCTGAATTAGCTTGAGTGGGAAGAAGGTGTGCACTTACATCCACCCAGCCTCCGACCCCTAAAAATACTGTCTACATTCAATGCTAAGGAAAGGAAGCTACTTTGAGAATTTCAGAGTTGTAACTTCCAAAGGTTAATGGATGAATGTGAGTATTTCCATTCTCATTGTGGCCAGGAAAGATAGAGATAATCATATGGTACCCAGAAAATGACTGCTTCATATGATGAGGCTCTGATTTCCATTTTAATGGAAACATGTTCATTTAAAAGAAAGAAAAGCAGATTTCTGAACTATGTCTCCCCTCTCCGTTAACAACCTGGATGTGCATCTAGAATTAATGAGCTACGTTTTTATTTCTATTTTGCTAAAGAGGCTGACCAGGACTGTTGCGTTACCTGATGTCTAATCTTTCCAGTGCTCCCCTCATGCCTCCCCTCACTGTTTTCCCCCTTCTGTATGAGATGTTAGTATTTTGGCTTTGTCTCAAATAAACTTACAAGTCGGGTTTTTATTTCTCCCCAACGGAGCCTCTCAAATCCCTTATCTTCAGCTCAACAGGAAGGAGATTACTTTGTTACCAGAATATTGAACACTGATGATTTACGTGTTTATATGTTGGGAAAATAAAGCTCTGACATATTCTATTTCCTATACAACAGTTCCTAATTCTCTATGGAGAGACCTAGTGGCTTAAGGGCATAGAAAGATGCCACTGTCCACTGAGCAGCAAAGAAAGGACAGCTAAGCCCGTGTTCCAACGGAGCTGACCATGTGCATAGCTATGCATTCGTGGCTACAGTGGGGAAACCAGCCAGCATAGATTCTCCTTTGCTACTCTCATTTTAGTCAAAAAATTGCAGATGCTAAAGTCAGATAGCCTAGACTCAAATCCTGTCTGATCTCCAATCCTAGCCTGAGAGGCCTGTTCAGATTCCTCCTCTGCCCAAATTCCTTGCTAGCAGTGTGACCCTAGGCAATGACTTAATTGCTTTGTGACTCCGTTTTCTTAGGGGTAAAATATGGATGCTAATACCTGACCGATGGAGCAGTTCATAAGAAATGATAGCTATGAAGAGTCTACATGATACGTGGACAGCCCCATTTGTTAAATATCCTATATGGAATGCTTAAACAAATGTTAATTTCATTTCCCTTTCCTTTAGAAGCCTTAACTAATACCTTAACTATTTAGTACAGAGCTCAGTAAACTATGGCCAGCAGATCAAATCCATCCATCCTTTATTTATTTAATTTATTTTATAATAAATAAAATAGATCCCCTTGTTGCATGTTCTCATGACCGTTCTTTTTCATAGGACTTACCACAGTTGTAATTGCACACGTATTTGTAGGTTTAGTTAATTGCTATCCATCACTCTCATAAAACTGGAGCTTCCTGAGAGGAGGGATGGTATTTATGATCTCTTCCTCTTTGTCCCAGCTCCTGCCATAGTGCCTGGCTCCGATAGGTACTCAGTTAGTATTTGAATGAATGAATGAATGAATGAATGAATGAATGAGTAGATGAGTCTCCAGGCTACCACCCAGCCATAGGTCAAGACTACAGATCTGACCAATGAGGACAGAGCCAGGAGAGGCAGATCCCCCAGTCCTTGACATGATGACCGCCCAGCAGAAGTTTGTTTACCATGGTATGTAATAACATACCACAGTCCAAGGCTTCATCAGAACACAACCACATCAACTGGGTGACACTCCCACCTGTATGGGCCTGTTCAAACATTTCCTCAGTTTTGAGTCAAGAAAATGGAACTTCTTCATGGAAAGAACCAATTCAGCCCTGTAGTGTATTTCTACAATACTTGAGTAGCCACCACCTTCCTTGGGAAGAAGGCAAGAGTCCAGGCTAGATAGTTTTATTCATGGGTCGGAAGCAAAGTTTCAATGAGTTTATTCAAGCATTAATCTGCCCAAAGTGGAACCATCTCATGGTACACAGCACCTGGCACATAGGAGGTGGTGAAGATAAATAATCGCCAGCAGCAATGCTAAAATCTGTGACTGAGCCATTCCCAGTCCCCTGTCTTCCTGCTGGGCCTCTGCATTATGGAACACTCACGTACCCTTTTCAAAGTGGGGAATTTAAATCAGGCAGAACTGATGAGTGGGGGTCCCATCTCTACTATGTAACTGCTGCATATCCACGAACCCCAGTTTCCTCACCTGTTGTCAAGGGACAATGTGATGGTAAATGTTTATCTTTCCCAGTACACCTCACTACTGGCATTCGAAGTCAGTGCCGTTTTATCCATTGAAGCTATTAAGATGTCTTGGATGTAAAAATGTCCTGGGTAGCACTGATGAAGCCTACCACTATATGCTTAATACTCTGGAATGTCTTATGCCAAAGATTCCATCATAAAGAAACACAATAAAGGTGTAAGGGTATAGAGAAAGTAGATGACTATAGGAACGACAAATGCTTTCTAAATATCTCAAGCACTGGAAGATCTTAGATGCCAAAGAGTCTTCCTGGACAGCTAGATTTCTTTTCTTTTTTTTCTTTTCTTTTTTTTTTTTTTTTTTTGAGATGGAGTCTCTCTCTGTCGCCCAGGCTGGAGGGCAGTGGTATGATCTTGGCTCACTGCAAGCTCCGCCTCCCAGGTTCATGCCATTCTCCTGCCTCAGCCTTCTGAGTAGCTGGGACTATAGTCGCCTGCCACCACGCCCAGCTAAGTTTGATTTTGTATTTTTAGTAGAGATGGGGTTTCACTGTGTTAGCCAGGATGGTCTTGATCTCCTGACCTCGTGATCCGCCCACCTTGGCCTCCCAAAGTGCTGGGATTACAGGCATGAGCCACCATGCCCTGCCGACAGCTGGATTTCTAAGGAATATTTTCTCTTGGACCTAGAAGATTCAGGGGATTGGAGGGAGCACCATGCATGACCACTCTACCTATATGTCTAGGATTCCGTTTATAAAAACTCTATTTCATAAATACTAATTTTAAATAACCTATAGAAGTGAAATAAAATAAGCTGTTCTTTCTATTAGAAAATATGGCCTTTTTATTATGTTCTGTAAAGACCTGGAATGTGTTGTTTGAAATCCTACGGATGTCAGGAACATGCAGATTCTGGGTTTGCCTGAAGTCCAGTGGCCGCAGTCCAGTCCGAGATTCAGTGTCCCCTAAAACACCAGAGGTGTTTGGAGGTTGGTATGCAAGCCAAAACTTGAGCTCACTGCCTTAGTAGGACAGGACCGCAATCTTAGCTCCTTCTAAGGGTGCAGGTGTACAGCCACCATTTATATTACTTTGTTACTTCTTTTTTGGTACAAGAGCAGTTTTCAGAATTTATCTGATTCAAATTAGGGTCTCATTACTGAGAAAGAGGAGAGAACAAAAGTTGAGGTGGGCCACCAGCTGGCTGTGCTCTAGATAGTGATTAGATAGCCTATCTGAGAATGGTGAATGGACATCTGATATAAAAAGCATCAGAGAATTTGAGGGAGGCACTGCTTTCTGGATGGGGGTGGGTGGATGGTCACTGACCCCACTGGATACTCAGAAGTACATGAAAGCAGGTGAATCAGACTTGAGAGAAAATGCATGCTGATGCAGCTGGAAGTCGAACCACTGCTATTCCAGATGTTTCACTAGACTCCTCCATCCCCTTCCTGGGCCCCATCCCATCTCCCATCCCACATCATTCCCAATCGTTTCTTAAGGATGGACCTTAGTGAAGTAAGAGTAACAAAGAGGAAAGTCTGAAGGATGGAGAAGTAATTTTCTGCACATTACTGGAGATCAGAAAATTATTATTTTTTTTTTGAGACGGAGTCTCACTCTGTCGCCCAGGCTGGAGTGCAGTGGCGCAATCTCTGCTCACTGCAAGCTCTGCCTCCCGGGTTCACACCATTCTCCCGCCTCAGCCTCCCGAGTAGCTGGGACTACAGGAGCCCGCCACCATGCCCGGCTAATTTTTTGTATTTTTAGTAGAGACGGGGTTTCACCGTGTTAGCCAGGATGGTCTTGATCTCCTGACCTCGTGATCCGCCCGCCTCGGCCTCCCAAAGTGCTGGGATTACAGGCGTGAGAATGTTGACCCCACTCAGTTAAAAAAGGCCATATCAAATCTGTTGAGTCAAACCATCCTGCTTCATGTCAGGCGAGGTACCCGACTCAGTGGCAGGGCCAGGTGAAATTTCAGGAGCCACTGGAATATGAACTATCCAGCTCCTTTTAAGACAATAGCTCCTGAAATGGCCCACAGCCATCTCTGTCAGTTGGCCTAGTCAGCCAGGGAGCCTGCAACCACTCGGAGTAAATAGTCAAAAAGAAAGAAAGAAAATATTGGGAGGCCTCAAAGCCTCAAAGCCTCTGGGTAGCCATGAAACAGAAACAAAGCCACTGAAGCTGTTCAAACAAATGTCTTTAATCTGTGACACCTGTCACCAAGGCACAAAAAGGGCACTGCAATGTCAGAGGCCCTCATGACACAGTAGGAGAGGGAGTTCTTTCATGATCCCCTTGGAGGGCATCTTATAAGTAGAATCCGATTTTAATAAATTCCATCAGCCCTCCAAATTGCTTTTTGTGGGAATAGAGGTTGGTGTTAATCAGTTTGTTGCTAGAAATCACTTTCCTGAGCTTCTAAGTCTGTGTGTGAGATGGAGGTGCAGGCAGGTGCCTCTCTGTAGTGAAGGAACATTCACGGCCCAGGCAGGCCCCAGCACTGCTCCTCCCTTCTGCTTCCACGGGAGCCTGGCAGAGGCAAGGTTGGGGCTGCCTAGGCCGGATGGCGGGCTGGTTGCTGTGTGGACCACGGAGGACTTGCTCTCCTTCCCCTTTACCTAAAAATGTTCAGATGGTCAAACCTAGTGGGGAAGAGCAGGAGAGTCCCGGGGCCTCAAGCAGCATTGGTACCAAATGTAGCTTTAGTTCTCTCCCATCTGCCTCAGCTCTTTCCTCCTATTTTCTGACATGGGCAGTTGACACTTCTGCAGTTTTATTTAAAGTGTTATGCAAAAGCAGCTTCAAGACAACGTTCCCCCATTCCTTCAGCTTGATTTCTTCCCCAGCCCTTCTAATATAGAAATTCTGGAGCCACTCCTGACTTCAAGCACAGCCTGGCCTCAGACTCCACCTTAAGCGTCCATACCGCCTCTCTGGGCCCCACTGTCTTCATGTGTCTAGTGAGGGGACTGAACCAAACAGCCTTCAATCCCCCTCCCCATCCTAACAGCCTACATACTCACTGAGATCCCATGCACCATGAGTATACAAGGAACACTCATGCTAACCCCAATCCCTGACTCAAGTGGCTTCTAGCCTAGTGAGATACCATTGACCTAACAATTTCTCCTTGAAGCCCAGGCCAAGAGACAATACAAAGTGATAATTAGAATATCCTCATCTGATTGAGACCCTGGCCTAAGCCCGGTGTAGGCATCACAGATTTCCTAGGTAGTCTACCAGGCATTCTGCTCTGCCATCATCCACCCCCAGCTGTCTATGATCTTCCTGGAGCTCTGAATGTGGCCTGATACACCATCAGGAGTTGCCTTTCTTCCTATCTTTCCTGTGCCTAAATGTCTGTTTGGTGAGACTCCTAACAATGCCTCACATAACAATTACAATTTCTTAACTTTTATCTTATTTGATCTTCACAATAATCAGGTGCGATGGAAAAGTTAAAGCGCCTGTTATGACTTTGACCATTTCTGATGAGAATAAGGGGACTTTGAGAGATGCTGGCTCAGGGATGCTGTAAGATCAGGCAGGAATCACAGAGGGGATAGGCTTTGCTGGAGCAGGGGGAAGGCAGCCCAGTTCCACCTTCATTCAGTACCTAGCCTCATTCACAGACCTTACAGAACATCTGCAGAAACTGTTCACCAAGAAGAAAATTAAGACTCAAAGAAGAGGTGATTTGCCAAAAATGCATACCTGTCAGTGGCAGAAAAACAAAAAACTAGAACTCTGTTCTTTCTGACTCAGGTGGCTTGGCAGATGAGTTTTTGTTTTGTTAATACACTGCACTAATAAGCGCATCTTTAGCATGTCCTCTGCTGTGAACTGATGAGGATGAAGAAGTGAGGGCCAAGCCCCTTGGACTTCTTACTCATGTCTCCCAAGGAAGCAGCCACAGCATAGGGCAGGAAGGAAGGCTGGAGTGAGGGCTGCACAGAGGGCTCTGGAAACAAAGAGGCCGGGCTGTGCCGTGTGAGATGATGTGCCTGAGTTTCTTTCTACAAGGCCCAAGTTCCGCCAACCCCTGCCCATGCCCATGTGCTTCCTTCTTGCTTGGGGAGGTGCTTTTCTCCACCTGCGCAATCCTGACATTCACAATCTGTGCTGCTTCGTCCTCTGGCAATGACCCACTAGCTCCTGGTGTCCCTAGTGAGCCTCTAACAACCGTTCTCAGAAGTGAGATTTGCAAAAAGATGGTGAAACCGAATACGAAATGGAGAGGGGAGAATATAGGCGAGGTGGGAGAGGGTGAATCAGGCTCCTCTTCCACAGGAAAGCTAGGTCTTAAGGTCCCCCTGCAAGGAAGCAATTCATTCCAGCAAACTCTGCAGGTGGTCCAATATTGCAGCTGCTGGGTGTTAGTGCCCCCTTTACCAGTCTGCAATTTCAGCAATCATCGTGCTTAAGTGTCTCTGGGGAATTAGCATGTGGGGATTACAGGGATGAATAATTCTACTCCAATTTACTTTTTCCCATGAAATACTATTTAAGTTATAAATTGAGTATTTCCATCCTTGACAGCAGCTATTAAGCTGACGCCACTGGCTCATTGGCCTTTTGCTGTTTTGAGTCTCTTTGGGCGCCTGGCCCTGGATCCAGCCAGTAGCACGGATAGTTTAAGTGTCTGGTGTCCTGGGTACCCTGGGTTTCAGCTAGGCACTGAATCTCTGGAAAGAGACCACATGGTCTCCGGAAATTACAAAGATAGGAAGGGGAATGTGAACAAGTGTTGGGTGCCTACTACGCACCAGACTTTGTCTATTCCCTTCATGCATATTATCTTGTTCAGCATCACTGCCCAGTAAATACTATCAATCTTTATTTCAGAATGATGAAACTGAGATTCTAAGAAATCACTTAAAGAAAGATTAAGTAGCTGAAAAAGCAATAAGTAAAAGCAATGGGGAGAGGGAAAGAGATATGTCCTGTGCTGGGGGCCGCATGGGAAGAGGAAAGTCATAATTCAGGCAGCAGGGATTCCACTGCCAGAGAATCCAAACTAAGGAAGTCCTATATCACCAGTGAGACAGGCCACAGGGTGGTCTGTAAACACAGATCTGGGAAGTGTTTACTTTCTGGAGAGCCTATTTCTCTCTTGCTCTGTGTTTGGCAGCCTTGGTCCCAGCAACTTTCGTATATTCCTTTGAAAGCTAGAATTCTCTCTGAGCACTTCACCAGCAGAGGCCTGCGAGACCTTGTCCTTCCTCGCTCAATCCTCTATCCTCATTTCTTCATCAACATCTGAGAGTCAACATCTCTGCCTGCTTAATAGAAAGAAGAAAGGGATCATTAAGTTAATCAGCTGGTATTTACTAAGGAGCTCTCTTGTGCCTGGTCAGGTGCCATGGGGATTCAATGAAATAGAAGATGCAATACTGACTCCTGATATGCATCTAATGAAATGTTGAAACAGATTATAAATAGCCATTTATTTTTGCTTCTCTGGGCCTCTGTATATGCTGTGGCGTTCTCCTAGAAAGTATGTTGCACACAGCTTTCCTAGGTTGTGCATGCCAGCTCAACCTTTCAGGTCAAATTCAAATGTCACCTCCACTGAGAAACTCCCCCAACCTCCCTGCCCAGGCGTAAATGTCCCCCTGTCTGCTCATGCTTCTAATGCATTGGAAGTCCTCTGGAGCACACAGCAAATTTCATCTTCATTATCATGTGTGTCCTTCTCCAGAGACAGCCACTCCTTCAGAACATGAATACACTGAGCCCTTCTCTGACATATAGAAAGGGGGTTAAATAAGGCTTATTGAATGAGTGAGTTAAAAAGCAGGACAGGAAAAAGTATGGATGTGTTACCAGAAAGGCATCCCGATCCAGGCCCAAGAGAGGATTCTTGGATCTCGTGCAAGAAAGAATTCAGGGCAAGTCCATAAAGTGAAAGCAAGTTTATTAGGAAAGTAACGGAATAAAGAATGGCTACTCCATAAGCAGAGCAGCCCCCACTGGTTGCTTATTTTTGTGATTATTTCTTAGTTACATGCTAAATAAGGGGTGGATTATTCATGCCTCCCCTTTTTAGACCATGCAGGGTAACTTCCTGATGTTGCCACGGCATTTGTAAACTGTCATGGCACTGGTGGGAGTGTAACAGTGAGGACGACCAGAAGTCACTCTCTTCGCCATCTTGGTTTTGGTGGGGTTTGGCCGGCTTCTTTACTGCAAACTGTTTTATCAGCAAGGTCTTAATGAACTGTATCTTGTGTCTTGTGCCTATCTCTTATCTCACCCTGTGATTTAGAATGCCCAACCATCTGGGAATGTAGCCTGGTAGATTTCAGCCTCATTTTACACAGCTCCTATTCAAGATGGAGTTACTCTGGTTCAGATGTCCCTGACAAATATATATGTTTATATGTTCAGAGAAAAGAAGGTTGCACTCATTGTTGACAGTGAGTGTGAGGATCCTGGATAGTGCCTTGATAAAAAGCAAACCAAAGGCGCCGAAGCCAGACTGCCAAGTTTAAACCCAGCCCCAACACTTGGTGGATGAGTGACTTAACTTCTCTGTGCCTCAATTTCCTCATCTGGAAAATGGAGGTCATAACATTAGCCTTCCTCAAAGAGTTAGTGAAAGATGAAATGAATTAATGCAAAGAAAGTACATAGAATGGAGTGTGCTTGGTATGTTAACTATGTGTTACTCCTAAGGACTGAGGTCAAAGAGAAGCGTTCCCTTTGTATCTCCCTGTATTCTTTAAATTTTTACTTGGAACAATTACACAAAAGAAAAATGAAAAATAAGACGGCAGCAAAGTGTAGACTAGATATCCCGATTGCTGCTCTTGAAATTAAATCAAAAATGCCGAATAAGACACCACACACAAAAAATTTCTTCTTCTTAAATCATTCATTGTCTTGCAAGAAAGTAAAAAATGCTAAAGTCAAAATTTAAATAATGGCAGGAATTCTACATATTGACAGCAGTGAAGCTGGCTTTTGTCTTAAGGGCTTTTGACCTTGACCTTGACTCACAGAGTATGAGGACAAGAAAAAAAGCCTAGGACCTGCCCAAGGTGGGTTGTCTAATAGGCCACCTTCCCTTAAAGTTGGAAACCAAAAAGGTATATCCTCAGTGTAAAAGAGAACTAGAAATGGATGCCTAGCCTGCCAACAGCTGCAGGAAACTTGCCCATCTCCAACCTTGGTGCTGTTGACAGAAAACAAAAACAAATCTCTTCTGAGAGTTAGTAGCAGAAAAAGTATCCTCACATGGGGATGCAGACCAAATTCATTTAAGCTGGTTGGTCTAAAACAAACCTCACTCTGAAATCCAGTTTACAGTGGTCCCAGTCTGGAAGTGTTCCCAGGTTTCTGGCGAAAACAATTGTATATCATCTCTGAAGGAACCCACCTTCAACACAGGCATCAACAAATTCTCAAAGATAAAGTTCCAAAGAAAATAAGCAGGATGCAGTGAGCATAAAACAGATAATGGAAGAGGTCACCATGAGTGAGAACCTACAGAAGCAAACCCAGAGACTTAAGCTATTAGAGTTAAAAGAAACACTAAATATAAATTATGTTTATTATGTATGATGAAATAAAAAGAAGCCTGACAATATGAGGAGTGAGTAAAAATTATAAAGAATGACTAGACATTTTTTTAAATATGCAACCAAAATTCTAAAAATGAACAATAATAACAGTTGAAATGTAAAACTCAGTGGACGAATCTAATAGCAGATTAGACTTGCTGAAGAGAGTCAGTGAACTGGAAGATCCAAAAAAATTAGCCAGAATGCAGCACACAGGTACAGGAGGTTAGATTTAAGAGATAAAACTAAGAAGACAAAACGAAGTTGTCTTAGTTGACAGGTTGTTTCACTTCAGGGTTTTGCCAAATTTAATCACTATAATTATGAGAAACGAAATTTTCTCTATTTTATATTTTATTTTGATAGAGAATATTAACAATTTACTAAAAAAACAAGAAATCCATCAAAAGACTCTTTCCTCTAATCAAAATATTCATAAGAGCCAATCAAGAATTTCAAAATTAAATTGTGCACCCCATAGGAGCTTTCAGTTTTTATTTCATGCAGTTTGTCTCTGGCTTTTATAGAAATGAATTTCAATGTCTTTTTGTTTGCCAGATTTGTATTGAGAAATTGCAACTTGCCAAAAGCTTCAGAAGTTAAAAATGTAGGAGTACTCCATTGAAAATATTTTGATTTACAATTTTCAACTAATTTTAAATAAAATATAACCAAAACTTTGAGGACTCATTTACAGAAAGTTTGGTACTGTTACTTAGGTTAATTCATAAAACAGTCAAAGGCTCAAACACTTTTAAGATACTATGTAGTATACTTTTGTATTCATCATACAAAAACACACCCAAAATAAATTAGTTCAGTTACTGTATACCTACAAAACTTTTTATAAATTTCAACTACTGCTTCTATTTCAATTAGTAAGATATCACAGTTTATTTGTACATAGTTGCAAATTATGTGTATCACAACCTATTACAAGTACATTTCTGTTCCATGGGTTTCTTCGTTTAGTAAGTGCATTATTTTTACTATAGTGTATTCGTATTAGTACCAAAACAAATTAATTTATCTTCACTGATGAACTTTGAAATGGACTCATGATAACATTCACAACAATGTCCATTCTTTCACCTTCCAAAAACTTTGAATCTATGAATTGAATTTTTTTAAAAATTGGCTTATTATTGGCCAGGCACGGGGGCTCACGCCTATAATCCCAGCACTTTGGGAGGCCAAGGCAGGCAGATCACAAGGTCAGGAGATCGAGACCGTCCTGGCTAACACAGTGAAACCCGGTCTCTACTAAAAATAGAAAAAATTAGCCAAGCATGGTGGCGGGCACCTGTAGTCCCAGCTACTCGGGAGGCTGAGGCAGGAGAATGACGTGAACCCAGGCGGTGGAGCTTGCAGTGAGCCGAGATAGCACCACTGCACTCCAGCCTGGGTGACAGAGAGAGACTCTGTCTCAAAAAAAAATTGGCTCATTATTGATATTAACTGATTTTCTATTTGAAAACTCTGATGACACTGATAGAAAATTAGAATCAGTTAGCTATTTGCCAAATTCTTCTGATAACTGAGCCAACATATTAATAGCTATTACTCAACCTTTTGTACATGCACAGGAAACATTGGAATTGAAAAAGAGTGAAGTTAATTTAGAAGAACGGTCGTTTAATCTAAGCGAGAAGTCATGCTTCACAGAATGATGAGCAAATGCACCATTTTCCCTGCATAGGTTAAATAATTGTCTTTGAGCATGGTTGTCTTAAAATAACTACTAACTTTTGGTGTAGATGCTGCTGCTGCTTCAGCAGATGTGTGTCTTTGGGTTTTCACAGGTTCAGTGATTAACGCTTTGGCCTGATAAAAGGTAAATGTCTGAAATCCTTTTGTGCAAGTTAGACATTCATCATCAACTTTTATGAAAAGCAGAAATCCAGTACTAAACTTTTCACTTGACGTGTGCTTCTTTGAAATTATAACTTATTGCTGTCAAAGATTTTTTTAACTAAGAAAGCACTATCAAAAATAAATAAACAGTTGTGGATTTACACTATACAAGAAAAAGCAACATCACTGTAGCAAGGGTGCCCAAATAATCTTCATACTCTCCAGAGAAGGATTACTCAGCATCTTTCCTGTTCATGTTACTTAAACTGTTAGGGGCTTCCTGCTGAGCCTGCCACCCCATCTGGTGGCTGCAGGCACAGGACGCAGCACAACAGACTGGTACATCAGGTGCCTGGCAGGCGCAGCAGCACTGAATAATGCTGAGCACCTGAGTCTGAGTACGCTTCATTTGATTAGTGATTGTCTTACCTGCTGTACTTCAGTAGGAGACATTTTCAAGGCTGGGATTAGTTAGGGCAAGGCAAGTGTAGCATTTGCCTGGGGTGCAAAATTTAAGGGAACCCCAAAAATTCAGTAATCAAGACAAATAACATTTTAATGCAATACATTAAGATGTCAAACTTAATGCACAAAAATCTATGATTAACAAAAGATCGAAATTTTAAATAAAGACAGGATTTAATTCTTCACTTGCACTGTGAGTGCCTCACTCACCTCACTCCAATCCCAGCCCACAGATTCTGCCTTTGTGGGTGGAATAAAAGAGATCTGTGGGAGAAGAGAGGCTACCCTGAGTGAGGAGGAGGCAGGGAAATATCATTCTCCCTCCTAGCCCTTCCTTTGGCCCCAAGTGCCTCTAAGTTTTCTGCTGCCAAAACTAAAAGTCAAGCCTGTGGTCACCCAGAAAACATGCTTACCACTTGGGGAAAGAGGATGCTAGAGAATCAGGGAAACTCTAAATATACTTGTGAGTGACTGCAGCAGTTTTTACATAGCCTGCCAGGCCTAATGGAATGGATGATTCAGCCCTCCAAAAAATGCATCATTTTCTTAAGATTTCAAAAAATTGTTTATTTGTTTTAATTGACATGTAATAATTGTACATAGTTGTGAGGTGCAGTGTGATACTTTGATACATCTATACAATGTGTAGTGGTCATATCAGGGTAATTAGCATATCCATCACCTCAAACATTTAGTATTCTAGGGGGTTGGGAACATTCAAAATCCATTCAACAACAATTTATTTTGTATTTTCAAATAGCTAAAAGAAATGCATCTTTGATGTTGTTCATAAAAACTTCAGAATTGGTCAGAAGAGAGCATTAATTATTTAATAACTTAATATCAAGGCCACACTGCATAAGATGAAAATACAATTCTAAGATTATGGCCAACTACATTTTCCTAACTAGCTTACCAGAGAGGACTACTCAATACTGCAGTGACAGCAGAGGCCAAAAAGCACAGTGTCAACAATTTTAAAGATGCCCTAAATTTGAACTTCTTTCCATTATTGAGTTTCCACTAAAATCATGAAGTTCAATCAGTGCAATTCCCCTTTCCTTTACAGTAATTAAAATCTCAAAGTCATTACAATCCAAACTACTCTCTTTCTTTTTTCTTACTCTGCTGCTGGAGCTAATGTGGTCCTATTATCACCTCCCCAGTCAAATTTCTATAAAGCTGAGTTTCCCATGTGTCACCACACACCTCCTACCTAAGTTTTAGCTCTAAATCACAAACAGGTCAATGTCACCAAGGATCTAGTTTGTCCCAGTAGCATCAGCCTTTTGCCCAGGGGATAGCTTTTGCTGTCTGTGTCTGTCTTACACATGTCAGCACAGCCTCAGGGGTGGAGTCCCAAATGCAAGTATGAGATTCCATGTAGGAAGAAAACAGTAGTTACAAATGTTGTGAGCTAGCTAGCAAGTAGCTTCTGCCAATCCTTGACAGGAGCCCTCAAGCTGGAAATGAAATGGTACATTACTTTACTCACTTTCCATTGTGTTACGAACTTGCTACCATTTCTCATTTCAGGGAGAAAAAAATTCATGCTCTGTCTTCCTGCTTCACCCCAGCCACTCCCACCCCCAGTCCCACCCCTAAGGGGTAGCATTTTATTGTGAATGGCAGAATCCCAGTGATTAGCTGACTGATACTCCTAGTGTTGCTCATTCCCAGTGCTTACTGTCTGGCCCACCTGCTGGCAGAAACACTCAGAATATTATACATAACTTGGACCTTCACTGTCTTTTCCCTTTAGTTCACATCAGACCTTAGTGATATGTATTTTTATGGTAGCCCTGGCTCTGCAGAAATCAAATGGCTTAACCTGGGCTGCTTAGGGGACACCTTCTATCTATGCCCAACTAGGGTGCTTTATCAATCCTGGCTTAGTGCCTAACATTCCAAAATAACATTAAGGAGTTCACTGTGGAAAGAATACTCCAGAATTTTATCTGTCCCTTTGTAAGCTTGTCTTTTAAGACTAGTCTGAATGCCCTAAGTGGAGCTGCCAGCTTGCAACTGCTGAATGAAGATGGAGTTCTTTGGTCAAACATCAGCTGGCACATCCAGGCAAATTTTACCAGTTGTATAAGGCTCTTTGGTAAGTTTCCCAAAAGATAAAAATATATGTGAACACAACCCCTGCCTCAGGAAGCTTACCGTCCAGTGATGGGATAGAACAGGAGCACAGATTGTTCTGCTATAAAATAAAATGAGATGGTTCCATAAGGGAGGATAGCTAATAGGAGTATGGGAGGGTATTCAATAGAGTGTGGTTATGATTATCTCCAAGAGATTTTTGAACGATCGAAAAAGTTTTCCTGAAGGAGATGGGTTCTGATCCACATTTAAAGGATAAATAAAATTTCTACAGATAGTAGTGAGATAGGAAGTAGAACCTAGACAAGGCTGGAAGGCTCCCAGCATCTGGAATCACCTCCTCTCATGAGCTCCTACATCAGGTACTTTGTTTCCTAATAGCCCAAGGACTCTATTTCTGAATCTTCTTTGAACAATATGGGTCATTCTTTGATCACACATGAGACAGGACAGCTCAAACAACAGTCAACTGCATCCCCTCCTTCACTTCACCCTAAACTGTCACAGGCCTTCAAATCCATCTGACTTTGCACCCATTTTTTATGGTCCTGTCGATGGCGCCCTTGCTGTCAGCTGGCACCTTTTGAAGTGGGTCCACTGATGATGCTGTGAATCTGCACTGGGCATGGAGATCAAAACCTCATGCTCTTCAGAATTGTGCACAACATAGCAGTGAGGACGCAAAGGACTCAGCTGCTAATATTAATAAACAATAATTAATTAATAAAAATGATTTAATGGTGTGTGAACTTTGTGTCATCTCTGCAGGCTGCTAAAGGCCTCTTTGGTTATAGCTTTGTGAGCTTGAGCTTAGCTGAATAGATAAGGATGCTGGTCAAGTGATATGCTTAAATAACATCCCTGAATTTTGATGATAAAAAAATATCCTGGAAGAAAATCTCAACTGATGAAATGTTAGTGACCTCAGGTAAAAAGACTGTGTGCTCCCTGAAATGGATGGAGGACGGAAGGAGAATGGATGGAGCAATTTGTTCAGAAGAAGAGCCAGAGGGTGATGCCATATAGAAAGACAGAATCCAAATTTACTTCTGTCAACAGTATATAAGTGTTCCCTTTTCTCCACAACCTCGCCAGCATCTGTTATTTTTTGACTTTTCAAAATAGCCATTCTGACTGGTATGAGATGGTATCTCATTGAGGTTTTGATTTGCATTTCTCTAAGGATCAGTGATACTGAGATTTTTTTCATATGCTTGTGGCCACAGGTATGTCTTCTTTGAAAAAGTGTCTGTTCATGTCCTTTGCCCACTTTTTAATGGGGTTGTTTGTTTTTCTCTTGTAAATTAGTTTAAGTCTCTTACAGATATTAGACCATTGATTGTCAGATGGATAGTTTACAAATATTTCCTCACATTCTGTAGGCTGTCTGTATTCTCTGTTGATAGTTTCTTTTCCTGTGCAGAAGCCCTTAAGTTTAACTCGATCCCATTTGTCAATTTTTGCTTTTGTTGCAATTGCTTTTTGTGTCCTTGTTATGAAATCTTTGCGCCTTCCTTTGTCCAGGAGGGTGTTGCCTAGGTTGTCTTCCAGGGCTTTTATAGCTTTGGGTTTCACATTCAAGTATTTATTCCTTAAAGAGCTAAAATCAGAACTACCATTTGACCCAGCAATCCCATTACTGGGTATATACCCAGAGGAATATAAATCATTTTATTGTGAGGATACATGCATGCATATGTTCATTGCAGTACTATTCACAATAGCAAAGAAGACCCGAGCCTAAATGCCCATCAATGACAGATTGGATTTTTAAACGTGGTACATATACACCATGGAATACTATATATATAATTCTTTCATAAAAAAGAATGAAATCATGTATTTTACGGGAACATGAATGGAGTTGGAGGCTATTATCCTTAGCTACTAATGCAGGAACAGAAAATCAAATACCACGTTCCCACTTGTAAGTGGGAACTAAATGATGAGAACTGATGAACACAAAGAAGGAAACAACAGGCACTGGGGTCTACTTCAGGGTGGAGAGTGGGAGGAGGGAGAGAAGCAGAAAAAATAACTATTGGGTACTAGGCTTAATATGGGTCATGAAATAATCTGTGCAACAAACCCCTGTAACATGAGTTTATCTATAGAACAAATCTGGCACATGTACCCCTGAACCTAAAATCAAAGCTATAAAAAACTAAGAAAGACTGAATCCTGCACAGTTCCCAACATATAGTCAACACAAAAGTTAGCCAACAAGTAGGTATTGAGGCTTTATTTAAGGGCTTAATATCAAGAGATAAAAAATTCTGAAGAGCCAATTCCAGTGAGGTCACTCCTTCAGGATGATCCTGGGTGTCTATAACAGAAAACACTTTGAGCAATAATTATTCTCACATAACAGTCTTACATGTGTTGAGACCAAGAGGAATAAAGGCATAACATGTATGTTTTTCTCCTTTTACATTTATTTTCACTCAACAAGCATTCATGGAGCCACTGCTATGTGCCAAGATATCATTTATGCAACCAAACTTTCATCGAGTATTTACTACATCCTCAGCACCTGGGCAGGCCAAGGACCTGTGGAGGGTGAAAAGAGAAAAGAAGGATATGCAAGTAGAAAAATAAAGGCCCGGCGCGGTGGCTCATGCCTGTAATCCCAGCACTTTGGGAGGCCGAGGAGAGTGAATCACTTAAGTTAGGAGTTCAAGACCAGCCTGGCAAACATGGTGGAGCCCCTTCTCCACTAAAAATGCAAAAAAATTAGCTAGGCATGGTGGCAGGCGCCTGTAATCCCAGCTACTTGGGACACTGAGGCATGAGAATCTCTGGAAGCCGGGAGGCAGAGGCTGCAGTGAGCCGAGATCACACCACTGCACTCCAATCTGGGCAACAGAGCAAGACTCCATCTCAAAACAAAAAAAAAAGAAAGAATAGGAAAAAAAAAGAAAAGAAAAGAAAAGAAAATAGAAAATAAATTGAAGCGTGGTCAGCACAAGGTTTAGAGATCTTCACATCAGTAAAGGCAGGCACCAAACACAGCCACAAGGACGTGATGACTGGGCCAAGTTGTGAAAATAAACAGGAGCAGTCAGGAGGGGATCGAGGAGGAAAAACATCCCAGATTGACCACTGTGCTCACATAAGAACCAGGGTCTTATCTGATTCTGGGTCATGACTGGCCGTAGACCACCTTACTGACTGCTTGTGGGACACAGGAGTTATCTACCCAATGAGTTCCCATCTGCCAAAGGTAAAGAGTGTTTCTGAATATCATACCATCTTCTCCTACGCTTCTAATTCCTCCTGCCCTTCGCTCCCTATAAACTAGACCAGGGGACAGCAAGCTATGGGCCAGGGACCAAATGCAGCCTACTTCCTGTTTTTGTAAATAAAACGTTATTATCATACAGTCATGCCCAATAGTTTCTTTGCTGTCTGTGGCTGTTTTCACACTACAAAGATAGAGTTTGATAATTACAACTGAAACTATATGGACCACAAAACTCAAAATATGTAATATCTGTCTTTCCAAGAAAAAAATTGCCAACCCTTGAGCTAGACTATAGCAGCCATACTCTCAGCTATTACTACCCTGGTTATCTGAACTCAGGAAGATATGGTCCCTTAAAAGAAACCTGTAACACCCCAGGAGTGACTGGGAGAAGCGAGGGCAGAAACTGGAATTGGATGAGAAAGACTGTGGAAGAAGGGCCCCACTGGACAAATCTCATAGTAGAGGAAAGACATTCTCTCTGCTGAGTGATTTGGGACTGGTACAGGAGGAAGTTATGAAGATACTGCCACTTGTCAGAGGATTGAAATTCTTTCTCACAATAAGATTGTTTCACTCTGCCTACAAGAAAAAAAATGTGCAACAGAGAGTTCTTTTTATAAAGCATCATCATGCAAGAGGAAGGCTACATCTCAGGTTTTTCAGCTGGGAGGACACATACAATTCAAATCAGTGCGATGGCCCTCAGTGGGACTGGAACCACCTGAAGTACAGAACATAATCCATATCCCACACGCCTCCAGATCCCTGTCTCTGGCAGCCTGATGATTAATGCTTATACCAGAAAGACGTTTCGTTGACTGCCTTAGAGTCCCGTGAGCACGGTGCAGTCAATAAATATTTATTGAATGTATTTTCCTTGGGCTTGCAGCACTTGCTCAGTAATATCTTATAACCAAATAAGCAAGAATTGCTCAGGCTGGTTCCAGATAAATATATAAATGTATGTTAATGGATCCAAGCTAGAAGTGGGGAGAAGGAAAGAAAATATTCATCCATCTGTGTACAGGTTATCCAAATGGTACTAGCTTTTGGGTAAATGAGAAAAAACATGTTAAACAAGCCCCAGAAATGAGGATTGCAAGAGAGGGATAGAAGAAAGGAGGAAAGAGAGGAAAGGGGGGAAGGAAGGAGGGAGGGAGACTTATAAATACCTCTGTTTTGAACAAATGAACATATATACATTTTTTAAAGCCAATCTTTTTTTTTCTCTCTGGCTTTATGTGGGCAATACTTTCATCTGTCACTAAAATGGCTCCTACACTAAAGAACGGTAGAGAGTTAACTGAAATGGGTTCCCAAATTGCAATTTTTGCAATAAGGATAAAAATGGCTTTCTGCCACCCGTTTGGAGTTACAGTGCCAATACGCTGGTGCAATCCCCCATAAGCCCAGTCACATTAGATTCTGAATGGTGTATCGCCAATTCGAGCATGGGGAGTGGTGTTAGGATTTGTTTATTTAAGACTGAGCATTTATCCTGAATGAGAAACAAATTAAAATCTTGCATTTGAGGTAATATTAAAAGAGGGCAATGTCATTACCACATTCTCCCCTGAGCATCCTCCTCAAGTTCCTGTGAAGCCTGAGAATGCACAGCTGCCAGTGAGGGTAGGAACTATGCAGTGCTGGAGGTGAGATAAGGCATCTTCACGGCTGCATTTCCAGCTTTGTAGGGGGAAAACAATTTGCGTTTGGGAAATAATCCAACAAGCAATCCTGTGGTTTTAATACAAACACTCAAAGAGGTTCTGGCCATGACCATCTGGGTCCAGCCCTTCACTGAATTGGAAAGACAGCAACAATAATGGTTGAACAGGCCCACATGTCTTAGCTCTGATTCTGAGTTTCCCCTACCCACCGCACCCCATGATTGAAGAGGATACAGGGCTCCACCACTGTCTGGCATCAAGGAAGACACAGGTCTCGGGGAGAAATCAACACTTCTCAGGGTCCTTTTCAGGGGACTACCCCAGAGATGGAAGGTCATCTAGTCTATGGTGTCCTGGACGTGCCTTCGCAGTAGTCGTGGCCATTTTGGGGTAACCTAAAGAAAACAGACAATGCTTGATTTGTAACATATTGAGAGTTGTTTTTGCCCTTTTGATGACCTTCAGACAGCATTTGAGTGATAGGCTTTATAGTATCAACAGAACCAGGGAAACTTGCCCAGAGACTTATAGACTACTACACACCCCCAACATCATATCTTTTCTAAGTCCGTTCCTATAATTCCACCCTCTCCTGACTTTAAGACCACCTACCCACTTTCTAAAAGAGGCAGAAGGAAGAGTTTCTAGGAGTTTCCTTCCTGGGAGTCGTCCTGACTTCTGATATAAAGGTTGGCATGAAGTGTCCTCCTAGTAGACAGACTCTATACACTAAATACCTTCAGTGGCCCTTACGGACCAGAGAGGGAAATCCCAGGTCCCTAGCACCAAAATGCAGAGAAAAGTTTCTAAAGTTTACAGTGATAAGAGGATGCTAAAGGAAGCCTTCATGCAAACAGAGCCTAATCCTAACATGGAGAAAGAAGAAAGCTCCAAACACCAAACACTTCCTCCCGTTGGGGCAGGATGCTCAGCAGGCTCACCCCAAATCCAGCACACCTCTCGAAGCCCCTCCAGTAGATCACCTGCCATTCCAGGGCTTGAGTGTCTCCGCAGCTCCCCTACGACTCTAAGGTATTGATCCAAATACCACTTGAGGTCACTTATCCTACTGCTGTGTTTTGAGCTGCTTATTGATGCACCTTTTCTCCCTGGAGAAATTACAAGCTTATAGCTCAGAAGGAAACGCTGTGCTCTACGTGTGGCAGGTGTCCAGTGGGAATTTATTGAGCACATACTGAATAAAATTGCTTTACTTGTAACCCTGGCCCTAATTCTGGTCTAGAGATCCTAGGAGTCCAAAGAATACAGTAAAAGAATTATGTGGAATGATGTGGAGCCAGCTGACAGCACTGCTGCTCTTTGCAGATTTTTGAAGTCTCCATTGACCATTCTGTCCCATGGACGTCAGAAACACCTGACTGTCAGAGAATCAATGTGTGATTCTGAGGTTTTGTCAGATAATATTTAAACGCCAAAGGCCCTATAAGCTATCATTCGTTCTCTTTTAAAAAATGCTTATTTTAAGGTGTAGAGCTATAAACTTTGCAAGAAAAATATGCATAGAGAGATGTCTTTTAAAATGAAAGAGGCAGAATTGATGTGCTTATCACTGATATGAAAGGCTGATATGAAATACTTATCCTTCAAATCTCTGCAACATCTCAGGGGCTGTGCACAAACTCAAACATGTGGACACATTCATTCAGATGACACTGTTTAGTGCCAGAGCCCAGGAATGAGCAGATGGAGGAATGGCTGCAGACATGAAGTCATCATTTGCTGTGCTCCCCTCTTCCTGCAATGAAGTGTCATCTGCACTGGTCCTTTGTGCACTCTAGTCTGTCTGCCTCAACAGGTGGAGACTGTCTTTCTCTTCATGAAGTATGTATAGTTAGCCATACACGGACTCCTAGATGCTCAAAGAATTGGTGAAGATTTCTCCAGGAGCTGTTGTTTTTTGCTGACTCTAGGCCAATGCTTTGCCACAGAGACATGTTTACTTCCCTCAAATTGTATAGACTGAGGTAGGACTGCTAATCTTTCATAATATCACATAAGGACTGAAAAAAACTACTATTCTGATCACCGTTATCCCTTAATCTAGAAAGAATGAAAGTCAGTCTTTACATTGAATAAATTTACAACATTGTTCTTATTTTTCTAATTTCACTTACCTGTACTTGGCTGTCCTGTCCCCAGCACGAGCATTTCAATGATGAAAATGTCTCTCCTTGAATGTTGCTAGATGGGTTCTGAAATACTGAAAAATCTAGCTGGCTTTTCTTATGCATGTTGGCATTGTATGGCATATCATAAAGCTTAAGGATAGAATATGGAAAAGGAATTGGAAAATAATTGTACAAATCATCAGGAATCAAAGGGTTTCCATGAATTTTCTTATTGGCAGGAAAAATATGGAATCTCTGATGCAGATTTTGGTGACCAAATCAGAACTTTGTTCTTTCTTCTCTGTTCCAGGTACATGGCCATCATCCATCCCCTCCAGCCCCGGCTGTCAGCCACAGCCACCAAAGTGGTCATCTGTGTCATCTGGGTCCTGGCTCTCCTGCTGGCCTTCCCCCAGGGCTACTACTCAACCACAGAGACCATGCCCAGCAGAGTCGTGTGCATGATCGAATGGCCAGAGCATCCGAACAAGATTTATGAGAAAGTGTGAGTAGAGATGACTCCCCATGCCAAAGAAATGATGGTGCAGGGTGCCTTCCTGGCCCCTTCTTGTTCTTTCTTTCTTTCCATATTCTTTTGTTGGTACAGATTTAATGTGTATCTGCAAGCATTTCTCACATATAGCCTCATATCAGGTTGATGTGTCCACAGTTATCAGGGGACTACAGTATCCCAAATACTATTCTGAGCATTGAAAGATAATTTTTGAAGTGTAAGATCTAGATCCTGTTATAGCAGAGCCATATCCCTCGGGCCTTTTACCAGAGACATTACCCTGCCGGCATCTGCCTTTCTTTGCATAGGAACTTTTTCCTAAGCTACAGAATGCCGCTCTTCTCTCCCGCACAGGATGCGGGAAGATGGGGAATTACCTCCCACTCCCAGTGGCTCTCAGCAATGACTGAGGGGCTGCTCTGTCTATGGAGTAGCCATTCTTTTATACCTTTACCTTCTTTATAAACTTGCTTTCACTTTGCACTGCAAAAAAAAAAAAGAACAATGCCTGAGGGGAGCTGGCACCTGAACACCCATCTCTCACCCCTCAGGGGAGTGTGTCTCTGTGGTTTGTGTTTTACATCATGTCCGAGCTTTCCTTGTAGGATTAATCTCCACGGGGAGCTGCCTGGGTAATGTACTCTTTATTGGCCACTGCGTCTTCCCTATACCACTGCTCCCTTTTCTTACTGGTGTTTCTTCTCCTGAATAAGGTACTTGCACTTGAAAATCTTGAGATAAAGATTCCCCTTTGCGGAAAACCAAAACAATACACCTACACCCAGGATTTTACAGCTGGAGAAATAGAATATATGCAGGTGAAACACATGGGAAGGCCAGGCCAGGCATTGAGACCTTATGAGTTACAGGTCCCTTACAGGGCAGACATACTTATCTTCTAGAGGCCTGCCTGATCACATTTAGGGTTTTTCGAAGTATCCCAGCAATTTTCTCCAAGACGTCTTATCCTTGAAGCAACATTGAAATGGCGTATTCTTTGTTTTGTTCTGCTCAAGTGAGCCACAATGTGACATTTATATTACAGTTAGTTTTATGGACTCAGAGCACATGGATAATGTGGACCTTTTTGAAAGTCCTCTATAATTCTCCAATCTCAGGTTTTTTATGTGAATCATAAAAGAACACTGGTGTTAGAATCAAAAGATCTGAATTTTAATTACAAGATTGCTAGTTACTGGCCATATGACCCTGGGCAAGGGTCACAGCCTCTCCTCGTTATTAAAATGAGAGATAATAGAGCTCTGTTTCCTATAAACAATTCTTGTGAAGATCAAACGAGATAATGTATTCTCACCTAGTAAGCTATTGAATGCCATACAAAAGGTATGAACCAAATTCATCAGATAGCAGTATAATTATGAGACCTTTAAACTTAAGTTAAAATGAGACACCATACCCGTCATTTCCCCCAAGCTTTGAGGGCTGAAAGCCTGTTGCACACAGTTACCCTGCTGCATGTGTTCCATGAGCATGGAAATGTAGCCTGCCAGAAAGCAATACGTAAAGCTCAGACATCACCTTCCAGACACAAACAGTGGGATTTAATCGATCAAGCAATGGAGGGATTAATGCTCAGCCTAGGAAATATCGAAAATTATTCTTTCAAATGAAACTACAAGCCTGAGCAAGGTCCCAGAGGGAGAAAGAACACAGCTTTACAAGCCATACAGAATCTGTGAACACGTTCAAGCCAGAAGGTTTCCTCAAAAGGGAAAAAAAAAATCTCTTAATTAAAGCTCGTTATATAAACTGTTTCAGAAATATCTCCCATTGTTTCCATGGGCTGTAGCTCAGCTCTTAGTTTTCATGGTCTTTTCAAAATCTGATCACTTTCTACAACTTTTGTTTCAAAATACTCATAGTTCTTTAATCTTACAACAAATTCAAAGTTTAACTTGGAAATAAAGATTAATTTTCTCACAGATCTCTGGGGTCCTTTCCAAAAAAAATAATATTTTGGGGGAGTCTTAATTTTGAACATTTTGGTGTTTAATGCTTATGAATGACTAGAAAATCTCTTTGAGACTCAATATGACGTGTTGGATTGTCTTATTTCCTTGCTTTGAGAATTTAGGGTAGCTGCTACTGGATGTACAGTTATGTTTGCCATTGTTGTTTATTTCATCATTTTAACCTAAAAAATAAGCTTGGCTTAAGAGCATCTAATGTTATCTATTCATGAAGTGTAACATGTTTATTGATACAATAGTAAATCAAAATAGTATATTTGTCATTCACTTAATGACAGTGATGGAAACATAAGTGCATAGCATAGCTTTATTCAAACCTATTTTCTTTTTGTCAGTATCCTTCATAATACATTATAATATTTTTCTAGACAATTTCAATTTTACCATGTCTAAACAAACTACTTCATTATATTCTCTTCTTTTAGAAGAAATGATTGCCACTTTCACAGTACACAACAATCCCAAATTTGAAACCAGATGGAAACTTGTTTTGAGGCAGTATAATAATTAGAAGATTGTGTGCTCTGGAGTTAGATGAGCGATCAGCTCCCAGTCCCATCACTCTCTAGCTCAGTCATAATGGTCAAGTAATTTAAGGCTCTGAGCCTAATAATACAGACAGTCCCCCATTTCCAAAGATTCAACTTGCAATTTTTCAACTTTACAATGGTGGGAAAGTGATATGCATTCAGTATAAACTGTAATTTGAGTATTCATACAACCATTCTGTTTTTCATTTTCAGTATAATTTTCAATAAATTACATGAGATAGTCAACACTTTATTATAAAATAGGCTCTGTGTTATATGATTTTGCCCAATTGTAGGCTAATGTAAGTGTTCTGAGCACATGTAAGGTAGGCTGGGCTAAACTAGGATGTTTGGTAGGTTAGGTGTGGTAAGTGCATTTTCAACTTAAAATATTTTCAATTTATGATGGGTTTATCTGGATCTAACCCTATTGTAAGTCGAAGGAGCAGCTGTACATTCCACAAAGAAGCATTGAGAGATGTAAGTAAAAATAACCTATATGAAGTCCTCAGCCTAGTGCCCTGGATGGGGTAAAGGTCTAGTGAATGTTAACTACCAATGTTAGCATCATTCATTAATCTGGGTTCACTGGAAGATGACAGTGTGATAGGCAGATGTTTAGACCCAATTTAATTGATGAATAATTGTGTAAGCTAATTACATAAAATGTTTTGTGAAAAATCTCAGGTTGCTGCACCTGCCTTCTGGCTGTATGGTGAACCTTCAACCATGATCATTCATTCAAACTCTTTACTAACGTTTGCAAATACAGTTAAACTAACGTTTACTAAAACATCAATTAAATTAAGCACTATTAAAGACAGGAAATCCAATAAAAGATTGGGCAAAGGTTTTGAACATGGGCTTCACACACACACACACACACACACACACAATCCACAAAGCCAATAAATATTATGAGGAGGCACACAACTTCATTTGTTACCAGTGAAATGCAAATTAAAGCGATAATGAGATCTTACTACACAGCCATCAAACTAGAAAATATTAAGAAATCTGACAAAACTAAGTGTTTCAAACTAAGCAGTAAGAACATTTGTCAACTGCTAGAAGGAGTATAAATTGATAATTACATTGGAAAATACTTTTTTTTTTTTTTTTGAGACGGAGTTTCACTCTTGTTTCCCAGGCTGGAGTGCAATGGCACTATCTCAGCTCAGTGCAACCTCCGCCTCCTGGGTTCAAGCGATTCTCCTGCCTCAGCCTCCAGAGTAGCTGGGATTACAGGCGCCCATCACCACGCCCAGCTAATTTTTTGTATTTTTAGTAGAGACAGGGTTTCACCACGTTGGCCAGGCTGGTCTTGAACTCCTGACCTCAGGTGAACCGCTGACCTCGGCCTCCCAAAGTGCTGAGATTACAGGCATAAGCCACCGCGCCCAGCCCAGAAAATACTTTTATAGTGTCTAGAAAAGAAGAAGCTATGCATACCCTATAACTCAGAAATTTCACTTGCAGGTAATTACCCTAAAAAAAACCCATGCACATATGCACTCAGTTACATCAAACATAATGTTCGCATCAGCATTGCTCTTAATACCCCCCAAAGTGGAAATGTTTCAACTATCCATGATCAGTAGAATGGATAAAACAAACAAACAAAAAATTGTGGAGCCCAGTGCAGTGGCTCATGCCTGTAATCTCAGCACTTTGGGAGGCCCAGGCAGGTGGATAGCTTAAGCTCAGGAGTTCAAGACCAGCCTGGGCAACATGGTGAAACCCCGCCTCTACAAATAAATTAGCTCTGCGTGGTGGCAAGTTCACCCGTGGTCCCAGATACTCGGGAGGCTGAGGTGGGAGGATCACTTGAGCCTGGGAGGCAGAGGTTGCAGGGAGCTGAGGTCACTCCACTGCACTCCAGCCTGGGTGACAGAGTGAAATCCTGTCTCAAAGAAGAAGAAAAAAAATGGTGTCTTATAAAAATTTAAAGTGCCTTATATAAGTACAAGTCAACACAAATATAGATTGTTTCCCTCTTTATAACACAAAATATAGCCTATTATGCACACTGTTATGCACCTTGTTTTTTTAAACTCAGTATGTCTTAGAGATATTTCCATATTATTCATAAAGAGCTTCTCTTTTTTTTTTTTTTTTTTGAGACGGAGTCTCGCTCTGTCGCTCAGGCTGGAGTGCAGTGGCGCCATCTCGGCTCACTGCAAGCTCCGCCTCCCAGGTTCACGCCATTCTCCCGCCTCAGCCTCCTGATTAGCTGGGATTACAGGCACCCGCCACCATGCCCAGCTAATTTTTTTGTATTTTTAGCAGAGACGGGGTTTCACCGTGTTAGCCAGGATGGTCTCCATCTCCTGACCTCGTGATCCGCCCGCCTCGGCCTCCCAAAGTGCTGGGATTACAGGCATGAGCCACCGCGCCCAACCCCTTCTCTATTCTTTTTTTAGTATTCCACTTTTTGAATGTATGCTATTATTTAACCAATCATTTATTGGTGGACTTTAGATTGTCTTCAATGGTTCGCTATTACAGAGTGCCACCATGAATAACATTTATATATATCATGCCAGAATACCTACAGCATAAAATCTCAAAAATAGACTATATCATCTTTTTTTTTTCTATTTATAGACTTTATTTTTTTTTTATTTATTATACTTTAGGTTTTAGGGTACATGTGCACAATGTGCAGGTTTGTTACATATGTATCCATGTGCCATGTTGATTTCCTGCACCCATTAACTCGTCATTTAGCATTAGGTATATCTCCTAATGCTCGGAGTGTGATGTTCCCCTTCCTCTGTCCATGAGTTCTCATTGTTCAATTCCCACCTATGAGTGAGAACATGCGGTGTTTGGTTTTTTGTCCTTGCGATATCCAGTTTCATCCATGTCCCTACAAAGTACATGAACTCATCCTTTTTTATGGCTGCATAGTATTCCATGGTGTATATGTGCCACATTTTCTTAATCCAGTCTACCGTTGTTGGACATTTGGGTTGGTTCCAACTCTTTGCTATTGTGAATAGTGCCACAATGAACATACGTGTGCATGTGTCTTTATAGCAGCATGATTTATAGTCTTTTGGGTATATACCCAGTAATGGGATGGCTGGGTCAAATGGTATTTCTAGTTCTAGATCCCTGAGGAATTGCCACACTGACTTCCACAATGGTTGAACTAGTTTACAGTCCAACCAACAGTGTAAAAGTGTTCCTATTTCTCCACATCCTCTCCAGCACCTGTTGTTTCCTGCTTTTTTAATGATGGCCATTCTAACTGGTGTGAGATGGTATCTCACTGTGGTTTTGATTTGCATTTCTCTGATGGCCAGTGATGATGAGCATTTCTTCATGTATTTTTTGGCTGCATAAATGTCTTCTTTTGAGAAGTGTCTGTTCGTGTCCTTTGCCCAGTTTTTGATGGGGTTGTTTGTTTTTTTCTTGTAAATTTGTTTGAGTTCATTGTAGATTCTGGATATTAGCCATTTGTCAGATGAGTAGGTTGCAAAAATTTTCTCCCATTCTGTAGGTTGCCTGTTCACTCTGATGGTAGTTTCTTTTGCTGTGCAGAAGCTCTTTAGTTTAATTAGATCCCATGTGTCAACTTTGGCTTTTGTTGCCATTGCTTTTGGTGTTTTAGACATGAAGTCCTTGCCCACGCCTATGTCCTGAATGGTATTGCCTAGGTTTTCTTGTAGGATTTTAATGGTTTTAGGTCTAACATTTAAGTCTTTAATCCATCTTGAATTAATTTTTGTATAAGGTGTAAGGAAGGGATCCAGTTTCAGCTTTCTACATATGGCTAGCCAGTTTTCCCAGCACCATTTATTAAATAGGGAATCCTTTCCCCATTGCTTGTTTTTGTCAGGTTTGTCAAAGATCAGATAGTTGTAGATATGTGGCATCATTTCTGAGGGCTGTGTTCTGTTCCATTGATCTATGTCTCTGTTGTGGTACCAGTACCATGCTGTTTTGGTTACTGTAGCCTTGTAGTATAGTTTGAAGTCAGGTAGCGTGATGCCTCCAGCTTTGTTCTTTTGGCTTAGGATTGACTTGGCGATGCGGGCTCTTTTTTGGTTCCATATGAACTTTAAAGTAGTTTTTTCCAATTCTGTGAAGAAAGTCATTGGTAGCTTGATGGGGATGGCATTGAATCTATAAATTACCTTGGGCAGTATGGCCATTTTCACGAAGACTATATCATCTTAATTTTGATATTTGCCCTCCATACAAGATTGTACTAATTTACATTCTCACCTGCAATGTGTGAGAGTTCCTGTTTCTCCACAGCCTCACCAGCAAAGTATATCATCAAGCTTTTAGATTTTTACCCATCTGATGGGGGAAAAAAATAAGAATGAGATCTCA
The DNA here is from genome assembly GCF_009828535.3 of Hylobates moloch. NCBI lineage: Eukaryota > Metazoa > Chordata > Mammalia > Primates > Hylobatidae > Hylobates > Hylobates moloch. The sequence continues at coordinate 9,796,567 of NW_026652290.1, read as the reverse complement.
TAGTTAAAATGCTCATTTCCCTTTTAGGAGTGGGGACGAACATCTTTTTATAATTTAATAGTCATTCGTATCTATATATATTTTATAATCTGCTTATTTCATTTACCATATCATAAACAATTTCTATGTTATTAAAATTTTTTCTATGACATGATGTGAAGACACACACACACACACACACACACACATATGTTAACAAATCCCCTCTTTTGAAAATTTATTACTTCAGTGGTTTCTCTTAACTGACTAGTAAGATAAACCACCAGCTTCAAAGTTAGCTGCTTCTAACTATATTCCTAGATCCCTGGGGGAACTCGTTCAGTTTTATCTGCCATTCCCTGTCTGTGTTTACAATTCACAGTTATGGATAATTATGCTAACATTATAACATTCATGAAAATGGGGAGTTAGGCTCATCAATATAATATTATCATAATTTGTAATTAAGTCCTGCAATAATTAGCAACCCAGCAGCTTAGCGTGGCTGCTATGACACTACACAGGAAGTTCTAGGAAGGTGGAGATGACTGACAGGTGATAAAGATTTTACGTGTAATCGAAGGTGAATCTTCCCATTGGAGAAGAAAGCACAGAGAAAGAAAGGTGAATGTATAAAGAAGAAAAATTTGGCTTTGCAAAATGCATTGACCCTTTCCTTTTTTCTATAAAAACTGTGAGGAGCATGCAGTAGCTTTCAAAGTTAATCAGAGCTAAGCCCACTCTTGTAGTTGTTACGTCGGCTGTAAGGTGGCAATTGTCTCAGAAGGTACTAGGGCAATGCCCCTGAGGACAAGGGAGATGAACGAGCCAACATTTCTTCATCAGAGAACCCACCACCAAGGCCAAGAAAAAATCTGTAATGAGGATGAAAAATGAAAAAGACATCCAAAAAAATGAGATTTACACAAGCTGGGAATTTCTGCTTCCCTGAGTCATTTATTAATATTGGTCATATGTCATTTTCTGATAATTAAATTTCTATGTACATAATTTTATGGTAGAGTTTTAGCAAGAAGTAAGACATTCCTATTCTGAGTTCTAAATATTACCAATAATAGTGGGAGAGGAGGCTATGTTAGAAAACAGAATCATTCATTTAATTAACTGGATATTTTGTGGAAATGTGAGTGAATATGAATATGTTAGCTCTAATATAATTCTCTACAGGTACCAACTGTAACAGCAGACTACAAAAATATGCCATTGTCATTATTTACAGCACTTCATCTTTTGTATATTATGATTCATTATCAAAAATCAGCCGAAATTTTTATATCTATATGTATTCTTTACTTTCGTTCACAATAATAAAAACCGAAAATCACCTCATTAACAGGGAGTAAGAGAGGAATATTTAAAAATATACCTACAGCACTACTTCTCAAATTTTCCGTCTTCTTGATTATTTTACAAATTAAAAAAAAAAATGTGGATCCTTTGCCAAGCTGCTCTAGGCCTTGACCAAAGGGGTGTCAACATATTTGTGTTTCCAGGATTGATGGTTTATGCTAGCTGTTGTGATTAATCTCTTCCCCTGATACCCACTACACTTATAAATATAGACCAGAGCCCCTAGTATTATCGTATTGGTTGATGAAAAGCAATTAAACTGAGAGGGAAAAGTGCATTGACACTGCAGGGGAAGATGCTAGCATACAAACATGCCCTTAACCTTGACTCCCAGAATAAAAAAAAAAAAAAAAAGAAAAGAAGAAAGAAAAAGAAAAAAAAAAGAAAAAGAAAAAAGAGAAAGAAAAAAAAAAAAAAAAAAAGAGAAAAGGAAGAAAAAAAAAAAAAGAAGAAAAAAAAAAAAAAAAAAGAAAAAAAAAAAAAAAAAAAAAGAAAAAAAAGAAGAAAAAAGAAGAAGAAAGAAAAAAAAGAAAAAAAAAAAAAAGAAGAAAAAGAAGGAAAAAAAAAAAAAAAAGAAAGGAAAAGCCAATGTTACTGCAGAAACTAGAAAGGTTGCCACACAAATGCCAGAAATTTTACTACATTTCTGGTAGACATTGTGCAGATAGAGCCAAACAGGAGGCAGCCACCAAGGGCTGCATGTTACGGCCTCTACATACCAGTAGCCCCTAATTAGGAGGTGAAAGTGTGAGCCTTGAAGCCTTGAGAAAGATGGGTCCACCCAATTTAGGACTCCTCTGGGGTGCTGCCATCAACTTCCGGAGGCAGCTGCCCTCAGATGGAGAAAGAGAAAGCACAGAGGCCAGAGAGCATAATTCACAATAAGATTAAATGGATGATTTTCCACAAAGCCATAAATTATCAAACTGATGCAGCTTGGAGGTAAAGGGGAATGAAACTACTGTTCAAAAATTACATTTACAAAAGGCACTGGGATCAAAATCTGTGCAGGGAAAAATCTTTCAAATACCCTTATAAGTTCTTCAAGAGTACAGAATAATACGAAAATCTTGCTCATTTATTATGGAGATTTGGTAAAACCTAAATATAGAAAGCTAACAAAGACAACACCAAAAACAAACCTTCAGACCAGCTCCATTTACAAATATAGATGCAAACATCCCAATTAAAACGTTCACCAAAAAAAATACAGCAATGTTATGTTTTTGAGCATGACTTTTTCCAGCAAATAATACTAGTAAATAAATTATCAGGAAATCTGTTATTATATTTCTTCATATTAATTTGTTAAAGGGGAGCATCATATATTTGTCTCAAGAAATGCTAAAATTAAATTTGTTAAAATGTAATGTGTTGAAGAAAAAAGTAGCTTATTTCAGCAATAATTATTCAGCAATAATCCTTGACAAAATAAAATGAAAAATGGATCTCCTTTTCAAAAAAAAGGTGAAAAAACCCTTAGAATAATTAAGAAATAGCCAACATTTATGTGAGGAAAATGAAAAATATCATGCTAATTTAGACTTTACTGGATGGTATAAGAAAATATTTGAGAAATACATTCCACATGATTCAAAACACAGAAAGTGTTTAAGGGTATATAGAAAACAGTTTCCCTTCTATCTTTATATAATTCCTAAGGATATCAGTTCTTCTCAAACTATTCCTAAGAGTATGTTTAGGCAGTTTGATAAAGTGAATCATCTGAAAGAGTTAATGGATAAAACTCATTCAAGAAAATAATAAACAAGAAGAATTAATTTTGATATCAGCAAAATAACTTTTAAGAGAATGATAATAAATGACTTTCCATTCGAGATATCAAAATACTCAGTACTGGGGGTAGAATCATTTAATAAAAGCAGACAGAAATTACACACGCACACACAAAAACTCAAATGTATAAAATTTTGTGTTTAGTATGTGCTAAAGATCGCATGTCAAATTTGTAAGGATTATTCCATACATATTTTTGGAAACCTGAATAACCTAAAATTGTAGGATTCTGTACTTGAATGAGTTTGTAGATTACTCTCTATTCTACAGCTGCCCACAACTTGGAGAGTCATAATATATAATAGCATATTGGAGCCTTTGAGAGGGTTTCCTTTTTAAATTTTTTTTAAAAATTTATATGTAATATATTTGTGTGGTTTACAAATCAGGGAGTGTAAAAAAGTAATTAGGAAAAGGTTTCTCTCTCTCTCTCTCTCTCTCAAGGTTTCTCTCTCTCTCTCTCAGTCTCTCATACTTGCCCTCTTTCTACCCCTACCACTTTATGGATAACCACCACTCTTGGTTTCTAATGAACCTTCTAACATTTCTTTATGCCATCTAAGAAAGTGTAAACATATATTCTTACTGTCTCCTTTCTTAATGCACAATACAGTATACAGTATACCCTATTCTGACTTTTTCTGTTAACAGTCTTGGATATCCTTTCCCATCAGCATTGCAAGCATTCTCACATCTTTTCTTTATAGCTGCATAGTATTCTTTATATGGAGAAACCATAATTTACTTATCCAGTATGATATTGACATATATTTGCATTATGTCTAATGTTTTCCCACTTCAAATTCTATTACAAAGACTAGTCTCCATCCTAGTAAGTATTGCAGTGAAGAAATCCAGTGGTTTCGCTTAAACCTTGTGCTTCTCAAACTTATTTGATTGTGGAATCCTTCTTTAGGTTAATCCTATAAACATCGCACAGAAATATTATCCATAAAACATATTCTGGGGAAACTCTAGACTAACCATAAAACTGGATTCCTTTCTCACAACTGAAAACCAATATAAATTCCAAATAAATTGGGATGGAGTAGAGGCTTTCAAAGCATAACCCTCAAGGCAGAAGCCAAAATGAAAGATTGCTGGTTTGCATATATAAGTAAATAGATATACACATAAAGATATAGTTATAGATGTGCTTGTTAAATTCTATATATCAGGAAACTCCATGAAGAACTTCTGCATGTGACAAATTGAGAAAAAAATTATAATATATGAGAAAAGCTAACATACAGGACTCCAACTTATCAATAAGAGTAAAGCAACCCTCAAAAAACTACAGCTCATAAAAGAATATGAAAAATTATATTCCAAATAATGCATACAATTTTTCCTTTATTTGAGTGGCCCATGTTAAACTTAATGAAAATGTTAAGTATCAATGAGGTTATGGGGAAGGTGGGAGCTGTTTTCAGGAGCATAGTTTGACAGTATCTGTCAAAGTTTTCAAATGTGTAGTTGATTTGAATCAGCAATTGCATTCTTAGAAAGTCTTAACAGCAATTATATTATGTAAGATTTGATGTCAGCATGGTTTATAGAGCTGTAAAATTAGAAACAAATATGAAACCATAAAAGATTGATTAAAGAAATGATGGATCATTCATACAAAAAAACTATATAGCTGTTAAGATGGCATTACACAAGCACATTAATTAATGTGAAAATATTAATAATACTGATCATATATTACGATCATAATATTATTTATCATAATATTACAATCAGTAAATAAAGCAGGCTTCAAAGTAATATGTGCAGTTAGTGCCCATTGTATGTTTTATAAAGTGTATTCATTCACTTATGGATTATAGGTAAAAAGTCTGGAAAATTATGCAGCAAAATTTAATATGCAATGTTTTTGCTTTTGATGTGGAATTGTGGGTCATCTAAAATTTTTACTTTAGCTTTTCTGCAATTTAAAATAATTTATCTATACTGAAAATAAATTATTGCCTTGACTGCATTTTTAAATTAAGTAATGTAAAATATTTAAGACATCTACTTCTAGAATAAAAATATTATCACTTGAAAAAAATCACCAAGAAATAAAAAGATGAGATAAAATGAATATATAAAAAATAGACCACAATCATTTTCTCTCTAAATTGTTAAGACACTCTTCCATGGTCTTCCAATATTTACTTAAGTGAGGAAATCTGATACCATCTGATTTTTTTCCATTTTACATAATTTGTGATTTCTGCCTGCATACATTTAAGATTTTTCTTTATCTTATTGTAATGCTTCATTTCGTATTGTATTTTCAAAAGCCACACCAGAAGACATGTATATGTAGAGGATTTTGTCATTTTCTGTCATTGCTGAGACCTTTTGATCCAAAGTCAGATCTCTACTTCAGGGAAATTCTCCTTTAAAAACATTTTTTAATGGCCTGCCCTCTTTTCTGCCCTCCTTTCAGAGTTACTGCTACACATAAATTATGTACTTTCCACGTCCCTTACTATTTTACTAACTTGATTATTTCTTTCATCATTTTATGGTTTCCGGGTGAATTCTTAGGCATTTCTGATGAAACTGTAAGATGAAGAGATTATCTGCTCTTCACGGCTTCCTCTGCATTTTTAATGTTGTAATCCTGTTTTTATTTGAAAGCAGTATTTTCTGCCCTTTTCATAAGTGCAACAGCATTTTTAATTGTGTAATCATGTTTTCATTTGAAAGAAGTATTTTCTGCCCTTCTCATAAATGCAACAGCCTCTCAAATCTCGTTTAAAAACAAATATGGAATTACTTTGAACTTCCACCTGTTTCTTGAAGTAAGATCTCTCACAAAGAGACATTTACTTTTCTTCCCACATTAGCTTCAGCAAACATCCAACCATCTTCTCTTTTTGTTCATTCTAATAACTGTAGTCCGGTATGGAGAGTTAAAATAGATTCCAAGTTAAAGAGGTCTCTACTCAAGTCTTTCAATTCCAGATTTAAAAAGGAGTACGTGTGGCTTTGCTGTGGTTCTCTGCCCTTCCCAGCTGCCTCAACACTGTACAGGAGCAGCCTGAGGATATACAGAGCCCGGCCCTCTCCCTCATTAGTCATTACGGTTCATGTCTCCAGATGTTCAAGCCAATGGGAAGTGCACATTGGCCCGCGAGCTGTCAGTTTCTTACCCAGATGCCGATTGTACATCCCAAAGATGACAGAAGGTTCAAGGTTTGGCCTCGCCCCTTCTCTCAAGCCCTTCCTCAGCTCCACCCTGCAGCCTTCAGCACTGCAGCAAGTTCCTTACAATTGTTTTCCCAAGCAGGTTGTTCTTCCTGCAGCTGCCCAGATCCTCCTTCAGTTGGGTCTCAGCTGCTCAGTAACTGAAGAAATTTACTCTGGCCAGTGGGTGACTTCCTGCACTTGTTTCCAGAGCTGAGGCGAATTTTTACATTCCTTTGATAATCTCAGGAACTATTTCAAAGGGAAAAGGAATTAACTACAGGGAGCTTAAATTTGAGTATTATGCACAAATTTTGAAATGATTTTGAAATGATTTATTTTATATTTTCCAGCTGGTGATATATCAAAGTAATTTAGTTTTGTGAGCTTATCTTTTATCTAGCCGATTTATTGATTCTAATAATGATTAAGCTGTTTTTTTCTAGGAATACAATCATGTATCTATAAATTATGATTTTGTCTCCATCTTTCTAGTGGTTATTCCTCTTATTTCTGCTTCATGTTGTATTGTAATGACCATAACTTTCACAGTATTAAGTAATAATAATTTCGTTAACTTTCTTACTTTTCTGGAAACACCTACAATACTTTACCATTAAGTAGGTTTTGAGTTATTGGTTTCACAATTAAGTTCAGTGTTCAATGAACTGCTGAGAAGACTGTTTATCAATAATCACACATTTTATTATTTTAAGAAGCATTATACTATTCCTAGTATGACAGAGTTTTGTAAAAATATATCAGCATCTGTTGAGAAAAGTATATTTTTAATGTACCCCATGTGTGCAAGTCATTTTAATTTTATTCCCTGTGTCTCTTGAATAAATCTTAGTTGGTCATAGTAAGTTATGCTTTTAATATACTGACTAGTTATGGTACATAGGATTTTTATATCAATATCAAAAAGTACTATTTGTTTGGTTTTCTGTGTGCTGTCTTTGTCAGATTTTGGTATCAAGATTAGGGATGCTTTTAAAAACTGTCTGTTTTCCAAAATAGCTTTGGAATTAGCCAAGGAACTTACCCATAAAACGAGCTCACCCTTGAGCCCTTTATGAAAGAAACTCTATAATACATTTTATTTCATCACTGCCACTTTTAGTTTTTCTGCTTTTTCAATTGGTTAATTTATATTTTTAAGAAAAAATCTATTTCATAGTGACTTTTTAATTTAATAACATACAATTATACATCATCTTTTCACATTTTTAATTTCTACTTCATCTATTTTTATTCCAAAATATTTGCCAAAATAGTTTATTTACCACTTCTATTGCCTTTCATTCTTTAATGTAGCTTTTATTTTTATTTTTCTCCCTCTACCTAAGTTCATTTAAATGCACATTTTCTGGATTTTTTATTTTAATGTTCAGTTCATTTATTTTCAATTGTCAAATAGTGAAAACATCTACCAATAAAATTCATTTTGTCTCCATTCCATAAATGCTGATATATAGTGCTCTCATATTCTTTGCTTTTTAAACAATCTACCACTACATAAATTTTTTTATTGACTCAATAGCTATTTAGAAAAATTTTAAGTCCAAGGTATTTCAAGTTTTCTTCCTTTCTTTTCTCGTTCCTTTCTTCCTTCCTTTCTTCTTTCCTTGCTTCCTCTGTTCCCCCTTCCTTCTTTCATCCTTGCCTCCATTCCCTCTTTCCTTCCTTTCTTATGCAAAACAGACTATGGCATATACCAAAGGTTACCTTTTGGGACTTACTAGAATGCTTTTTATGGCCTGAAATATGGAGACAGATGAGGATTCAAAGTTGGTTAGTGAATCATCTTATTGTTTTGTTCAAATTGTTGCTGTTATGGATTTTTGATAACTTATCCAATCATAGAGTGAGAGTGATACCTTAAAATTTTTCGTTGTAATTGTTCTTCTGCTAAATTCTCTTTATAGTTTTAAAAGCTTTGCCTTACATGTGCTGAAGATATGTTTGTTTTCACTACAGATTATACTTTTAGTAACAGAAAATATATGTATATCTCTATTTAGTGCTTTTTTGCCATTAACACTACTTCCTATCGTATTAATAGTAACACCTCTGATTTGTTTACTTATACTTTTTCATCATTTTATTTTAGTTTTTTCCATATATTTAGTTGTCCTCTATCATTTTTTTGTGAGAATTCCTCTTACATACAGTATATTTTGATATTGGTTCATAACTTAAGATTCTTTTTTCTTTTAATAGGCTAGTTGAACATTTGCACACTCATTGTCTTTATCTATATATATTGTTATAGTTGGTCCTCTTTCATCATTTGGTTTAATACTTTCTGGTTTTTGTTTCCTCTTTTTTCTACTTTTCCCTTATAGATGGTTTTGTTGACTATTATCTTTGGCAATTTCAAAGACACATACGTTTTATTTCATTATATAAATAGTTATCTTAAAGTTTTTTAAAAAATGTTCCCTACTTCCATAGCTATTAACATTTATAATATTTATAATGTCACTTGGCATTATATTGACAACTATTGACATAATTTTAATAACAGAATTCATTTTTTACTTCCATTTATAGGAAAAGGAAATTTGTCACTTTCTATTCTCATATTCCTTTGCCAGTTTTTCAGTTAATAACCTGGGGTTTATAACCTGTGTGTTCTATAACGTATGTCAGCATTCTCAAAGTGTAGTAATAAAACTCCTGTGATACATTTAAGAGGTATATGATGTTAAAATTACTTATATAAAGACAGAAAGACATTATTTACCTTTTTCATACTTATTCTCTCATGAATCTACAGTAGAGTTTTTCAGAGGTTCCATGATTTCTGATATCACAACACACTGAATATAGAAGCAGATATGAGAATCCAGATGTCTATCAACCTAGATATTAAAGGGATTTGCAAAAATGCAAAACAATGCCCCTCTCTTTAATAACTTTTTTGAAATAAATAGAATAGTTTTTAATTCATGTATTATTTATGTTAATTTTCAATGAGTTTATCATTGCCATTTTTAATAAAGTTATATTTTATAACAGTTTTAGATTTACAGAAAAGTTGCAAAGATAGTACAAAAAGTTTCCAGATACTCCACACCCAGTTTTTCTTAGTATTAACATCTGATTAGTATAGTACATTTATCACAATTAATAAACTTAATATTTATAAATACTTCATAACTAAAATCCATACGTCATTCAGATTTTCCCAGTTTTTCTTTAGTGTCTTTTTCCTGTGCCAGGATCCCATCCAGGACGCCACATTACATTCATGCCTCTTTAGGCTCCTCTTGGTTGTGACGGTTTCTCAGACTTTCCTTGTTTGTGATGTCTTTGACAGTTTCAAGGCATAGTAATCAGGTTTTTTGTGGCAGCTCCCTCAGTTGGAATTTTTTTGACATTTTTTTCATGATTACACAGGGGTAATATGTTTTAGGGAAAAAAAACATAGAGGTAGAGTTCCATTCTTGTCACCTCATTAGAGGGTATATGCTATCAATATGACTTATTACTATTGATGTTAATCTTTTTTCAGCTTTATTGAAGTATATTTGACTCATAAAATGTATGTGCATTTATAGTGTACAATATGATGTTTTCATACATTGGGAAATGATTAAACCAAGCTGATTAAAATATTTATCACTTCAATACTTATCATTTCTTTCATGGTGAGAACATTTAAGACCTACTCTCTTAGCAATTTTCAAGTGTACGGTGCATTATTATTAACTATAGTCACTATGTTGTACAATAGATCACTGCAACTTATTCATCCTGACACTTTGTGCCCTTTGACCAACATCTCCATTCCCCTCCACCTCCAGCCCCTAGAAACTACCATTCTATTCCCTGTTTTTATGAGTTCAACTGTTCTAGAGTCCACATGTCAATGGGATCATGCAGTATTTGTCTTTCTGTGCTTAGCTTATTTTACTTAGCATGATGTCCTCCGGGTTCATCCATGTTGTCACACATGACAACATCCTCTTCTGTTTTAAAGCTGAATCATATTCCATTGTGTATATTTATCACACTTTCTTTATCTATTCATCCACTGATGAACACAGGTTGATTCTATATCTTGGTTATGTGAATAATGCTGCAATAAACATGAAAGTGCAAATATCTTGTCAACATACTGATTTCATTTCTTTCAGATATAGACCCACAAGTAGGCTTGCTGAACCATATGATATTTCTATTTTCAATTTTTTTAGGAACTTCCATATGGTTTTCCACAATGGCTGTAATATTTTACATTCCCATCAACCATGCACAAGTATTCCCTTTTCTCTACACCCTCTCCAACACTGGTTATCTCTTGTCTTTTTAGTAATAGCCATCGTAACAAGTCTGAGGTGATAGCTCATTGTGGTTTTAACTTGTATTTCCCTGATGATTAGTGCTGCTGAGCATTTTTCTCATATACCTGAAAGCCACTTGTATGTCGTATTTTGAGAATTTTTCCTCCTGTTATTGATTTCTAGTTTCATACCATTGTGGTCAAAAAAGATACTTGATATGATTTTGATCTTCTTAAATTTGATAAGACTTGTTTTACATCCTAATATGTTATCTGTTTTGGAGAGTATTCCGTGTGTGCTTGAAAGGAATGTGTATTCTGCTGCTATTGGATGAAACGTGCCATATATGTCTGTCAGGTACACTTGGTCTAAAGTATGTTTCAAGTCCTATGTTTCCTCATTAATTTTCTGTCTGGATGACTTATCCATTGTTGAAGTGGCTTATTAAAGTCCCCTACTATTATTACGTTGCTGTCTATCTCTCCCTTAAGACCCATTAAATTAATATTTGTTTTACATAGTTGGGTGCATATATATTTACAATTGTTATATCCTCTTGATGAATTGACACCTTTATCATTATATAATTATATTATTTGCCTCTTTTTACAGTTTTGACTTAAAGTCTGATACAAGTATATCTACACCTACTCATTTTTTGTTTGGATGGCGTATCTTTTTCTACCTCTTCACTTTCAGTCTTTGTGTGTCCTCAAAGCCAAAATGAGTCTCTTACAGAAAGAATATACTTTAGTCTTAATTTTTAAATCCATTAAGCACTCTGTGTCCTTTGATTGGAGAATTTAATTCACTTATTTTCTGTTTTCAAGGTAATTATGGATAGGTACATACTAATGCCATTTGGTCAATTGTTTTCTGGTTGTTTTGTAGATTCTTTGTTCCCTTTCTTCCTCTCTTGCTCTCCTCCTTTGTGATTTGACTATTTTCTATAACGATATGCTTTGATTCCTTTCTCTTTATCTTTTATGTATCTACTATATGTTTCTGCTTTGTGGTTACCATGAGGCTTATATAAAATATCTGACAGTTATAACAGTCTATTTCAAACTGATAACAACTTAGGCTTCTATCCCCTACTCCAACATCTTTGTCAGATTTCTCCACAAATACTAAAATTATTATTTTCCCCCCTCTTTCCCATACTCTAGTCTTTGGAAGGAAGTTACTGTGTGAAGGCTATCCTTAAGGAGTGGAGAGGAACGTTCCTACTCCTTTACTGCAGAGTAGCTACATAAATTCTTTGCAATTTTTATGCACTGAAGATTTGTCTCTTCTCCACCATTGACATATTTGTTTATTTATTCAATCATTTATTTATATTAGTATGGACTCATGAGTATTTATTTTGGTCTCAGGGTATACTTTCTTTGAGTTACTCAATTTATTTTATTGCTCAAATTGTTCCAGTTTTGGCCATTGGGGCCACTTTCGGGTTGCTTCTGTATCTCTTTAACATACCCCATTATGACATATTCCATACTTACAGGGATTTGAGGGTTTTGTTTTGTTTTTAGTTTCTAGTTTTGTGCTTTTTGTGTTGTGTCATGTGTTTTGAGGACTTTCTTACTTAGTGCTACTACAGGATGCTCCAGGCTCATCTTGTATATTTCCTGCCCCAGTTCTACAATCAACCACTTCTCTAAGAAGCCCTGGTTTCTTTTATTAGGGAATTATATTAGAAACCAACACCTGGGCTCTAGGTATATTATTGTTATTTTTAAACAACTTAACAAACACTGTCAAATGGTTCTCCGCTTTTGTTTCTAATGTAGTAAGTATTGATAGATATGACCCATGTGAACAAAAGTTCTTTGGGAGTCTGCAATTATTTTTATTAGTGTAAAGAAATACCAAGACCAAATAAGTTGGGAACACGTAATAGAGATCTGCTCCCTTAAAAATGTTTTCTATTCCATTTCATAATTATGTTCCACAAACAACATCTCTATATATTTTTATTTTACTAATAATCATCTCTATATATTTTTATTTTACTAATAATCACCAGTTTATTAGTTCTATGGCCTCATTATTTTGAATTTTCAGTTTTGATCCATCATTCTGAGTCATGTCTTTTGGTAGTTTCTCTGCAGAAAATAGTACTTTCTTACATATTTGCTATACCTTTATTTGACATATACTTACCAATGGCTGCTTGATTGGGTATAAATTGTGGGAATATCATGATTAATAAATATATAAATAAATTTATTTTTTTTCTTTTAAGCTCAGCAGAGATTGCTCCTTGTTGTTTGAAGGCAAAGTGATATCTTCTTTTGTGGATAACCTAAAATGTACCCCCAAGATACTTGTATGATTATATGTTAATCTAGAAAATCCAAACAGGATTTAAATAGTAAGTCTTCCCATAACCTACCACTTACTGTCAATGTTCAGACCAAGATATAGTTTAGATCTGAAAAAAAAAATTTTACTCTATTACAGTTAGAACCTTTGGCTTCAACTAATAGAAATAAGATCGTGTATCAGTTAGTTCCTGCTGCATAACAAACCATTCCGAAACTTAGTGGTTTAAAGTAACAACTGTCCATTTAGGTCATGATTTTGTGGATTGCTGGCTGCTCTGGTTTGTGCCAGCTCAACTGAATTCTGTGGGAGTGTCTCATATGTCTGCAGTCACCTATGGGTCATGTGGCTGCTGGATAACCTAGGAAGCCTTATTCACTTATCTTGTACTTGGAAGATTGTCAACCGGCATGACAGAGGTAAGTGAACCATGTGTTTCTCATTATCCAACAGGCGAGTTGAAGCTTCTTTATGGTGGCCTGAGTTCAAAAGCAGGAAGAGAGGACAAACCCCATTGCACTAATGCTTTTTGAGCCTCTGCTTGTCTCACATATGCCAGCATGCTACTAGTCAAAAAACCCACATGGCATGTCTTTATTTAATTTTTATTTTTTTATTTTATTTTTTATTTTTGGAGAGACAGAATCTCACTCCATCACCCAGCCTGGAGTGCAGTGGCACGATCTTGGTTCACTGCAACCTCCACCTCCAGGGTTCAAGCAGTGTGGCTCAGCCTCCTGAGTAGTTGGAACTACAGGCATGTGCTACCATGCCCAGCTAATTAATTTTTGTATTTTCAGTAGAGATGAAGTTTCACCATATTGGTCAGGCTGGTCTTGAACTCCTGACCCCAAATGATCCACCAGCCTTGGCCTCCCAAAGTGCTGGGATTACAGGTGTGAGCCACCATGCCCGGCCTTTATTTTCAATTGCCAAAGAGAACCTAGCATTTATTTCTCAGGTGCAGTTCCAGAATCATGATGACGATTTGCCCAAAGTGAGTCAAGAGTTCACTCCCAAAGTAATCTACAGTGGGGCTACCACGCATGAGCTATGTGACTTTGGCAAGTTAATTTTTACTCCTCTGAGCCTCAGTTTCTTCAATCTGAAAATTAGGAATAATAATAGTACCTACATCATGAGTTATTGTGAGGATTAGATAAAATATTATATATAAAACCCTTAGCACAATGTCTGGTACACAGTGATCATTCATCTACTTTTAAGATGCTTTACTTATTAGTATTACTAACATGAAAAGTCTTGATGTATCATTAATGAGAGGACTTATTAAAAAGATGCTTACATCATTTTTATTTTTTGCTTAATCTCTTATTTTTATCTTTCAGAAAATCTTCTTATTAGAAGCTAGGATTGCTGAGAATCTCACTTCTATTTCTATTATATTCTTATCTTTATTTTCACCTTGTTTTCCTTTTTCTAAAATATTCTCAGTGAATAATCAACTTGTCCTCTGCCTAATTCAATTTTCTGCCGTGTCCAACATGTTATTCATCATTTTTTTTTAATACAGCAACCACATTTTTCATCATGGTTGTCTGGGTATAGACATTGGAACCCATTTCATGGAAGTCTTTTGTTTCTTGAAGACAGATGTTATTAAGTACATAAATTAGCTATTTCAACAGTATTTTTTTCTTATAGTAATCTATTTCAGGGGACACATTTATGTTACCAACAATATTCAGTGATTTGAAGGTTGCATTCTTCTGAACCACAAAATTTCCTTATAGTTACCAAGAACATTATTTTTTGACTTATTCTCACAATGAGAGAGCTATGGCTCTGCAATGTGATTTATCATTTTATTCATTCACTTAGCAAATATTTATGAACCCTTACTTTATAGTACGTACTATGCTAGAGATAGAACAATGACCTAACACACTCCTCACCTTAAAGCTCTTAGAGTCTACTGGACACTCAGACAGGTAAGCAAGCATGTGAATACAGTAGTTAGTGCTGCAATAAATCCACAGTGCCGTTCATTACCACAGAGTCATGAAATGCTCAACAGACCAAGACAGTAATCAGCTGAGTTCTGGAGGTTAGATATGAGTTAGTCATATGGCATTTGGGGGATGAGGGGAAGCAAATCAGTAGGCAGAGTTTGTTGGAAAAAAGAATTCCAAATCGAGACAACCACATGCACAAAGATTTGAAAGAGAGGTTATAATTTATGCCAAAGAAACTAAATTTAAAAATAATAATTGCTAACATTCATTATGCACCTATGATGTTCCAGGCACTCTGCCAAGAACTTTGCATGCATCGTCTCATTTCATTCCCTCAGCAGCTCAATGTGGTAGGCAAATTGTCCAAGATGCTCCAGCGAGTATGGGGCAAAACCAGAATCTGAACTACGGGAGTCTGTCTTTGGAGCTCACTCATTAGCTGCTACACCATCCTGCCTCTCTGGAAAAACTCAGCATGGTTATGTGGAGTGAGCGGTGTGTGTGGGGGTGTGGGTGGCATGGTAGGTGAGGAAGAATGGGAATAAGGGAAGAGATCCCAGGCTGGAAATCATAAAGAGTATTGTAGGATCATTGACTTTATGCTTTATTCTAACAATAATGGGGAATAAATGCTGGAAGAAGAGGGTGGTCATGAAACGCCTGTGAAATGCATCCCAGTGGACATATGTGTTCTGTGAGGTCTGAGGTATGGATATAAAAACGTGAGTCGGCCGGGCGCGGTGGCTCACGCTTGTAATCCCAGCACTTTGGGAGGCCGAGGCGGGCGGATCACAAGGTCAGGAGATCAAGACCACGGTGAAACCCCGTCTCTACTAAAAATACACACAAAAAAAATTAGCCGGGCGTGGTGGCGGGCGCCTCTAGTCCCAGCTACTCGGAGAGGCTGAGGCAGGAGAATGGCGTGAACCCGGGAGGCAGAGCTTGCAGTGAGCCGAGATTGCGCCACTGCACTCCAACCTGGGCGACAGAGCGAGACTCCGTCTCAAGAAAAAAAAAAAAAAAAGTAAGTCATGAGCTCATAGATGGATTTACAACCTTGGGGACAGATTAATCACCTGGAGAGATCTGGCTGAAGAAGGTCTAGAAAAAGCCCTGAGGAAGTCAATAGAAAAGGAGGACTTGATAAAGGGGGCTGTGAGCCAGTGGCCAGCAGGGTAGGAGGGAAACTAGAGGTGTGGTGTCTGAGAATGCAAGGAAAGGGGCCCAAGAATCTACAGTCACATCAGTCAACCTGGTCGTGCAAACCTCTCCCTGGGTCCAGCCTCTGGGGCAGCTGTGGGCAAGAATGTGGGTGGCTGGATTCATCTCAGCCTGAGATTTTTATCAGATGAGTATCACAGAAGGAGGAAAGAGTAAGGGAATTAGAGGTGACTTGTATAGGAGTGATTAGATTGATGGACAAGGAAGGAAAGAAAACATGAAGAAGCTGAGGAATAGGAAGAAAGTGTCAGGTTCAGTAAATGTGAGTTTCCACAGAGAGAATTGTAACAGCAGAGGTACTCAGGCAAGTGACTTGGGAGGATGGACATGGTATTGATGGACAGGATGTTTTAAAAAGTTATGCATATCCCAGGTGTGGCCAGGATGCAGATCACTGAGGCAAAAGAGAGAGGGAGCTCACTGGAGATGAGGAGTCTCAGCACTGAGATGCCAGAGTGCTGGGTGGTCCTCCTCAAGGAGGATGAAGTCACTGGGGTGAGACAGAAGCTGGGATAGCAAGGGAGGCTCCGAGCCAGAGCTGAGGTCCTCAGTGATCAGGGAAGAGTGACCAGGAGGCTGGAGAGTGACAGCAGCAAGTGAAAAAGATGTGGCAGGATATGTGCTCCTCAGAGGGGTGGCATCCGACAGGACACAAGGGGAAGTGGTCTGAAAGCGGCACGGAGGAGCTGGAGAACCCTCACTCCACCTGCTGGTTCTGAGGGGAATAAATGTGAGAGCAAGAAAAGAAGAAAAAAAAAAAAAGCCTTAATTTGCAAGAACTACAGAGAACACATATTCTCAGGAAGCAGCCAGAGTTCTATTAAGGCTGGAATTAAAAAGAACATTCCTAAAATTTCAAGTATTGACAGGAGATTGCCTGCCACAAAGCAGGAGCCCAAGGGCAGAGCAGGAGAGTTTGAGAGGAAAGTGGGAGAGACTGGGTTAGCTAAAGGGACCAACCCAGAAGTCAGGGGATGAGAATCCACTCCTGGAGCAAGCTGGATGTGGTGGTGAGCAAGGCTGGTAGGGATGTGGGTTTCAGGGACTGAAGCCTGGAAGTCTCTTAACAGATGAGAGTCGCTCACTTCAAGGCTTTGTGGTCCTCAAGGATCGGCCAATATTGAGGCAGCTATTCCCAGAGGTCTCTCTTCATCTTTCTCATCAGACAACTGCTCCCTCAGGCATCTCCAAAAAATATTTCTGGGATATTTGAGGATGAATTTTAATGTAAAAAAGATCATTTTCTATGAAAAACTAGAAACAAACCCAATGTGCCATGATATGGTCTGGTTTGATTATGCATTAGAATATTCTATATTCTAAAATGAAAATGTTTAGGACAAATTTGTGATAACATGAGAAAATGCTCATGTTATGTTTGGGTAAAAAAAGGAAACAGAACTGCAGTATGGTAATGACAATGATGTAAAAACTAAGCACTAAAAGCAGTCTATGCATAGAATTGTCTTTCTTTCTTGAGAATGGAATATATCAAATTATTAAGTCTTTTTGGAGAATGAATCTGCCTCCTAGTACTTTTTTTCTCTCTGCATCTGCCCTGCATTTCTGTGATATTCAGATTTTCTATGGTATGTGTATTATTTTTAACAGAATGTGTGGCATATTCAGCAGTGTGCCAGAGCCAGCTGGCAAAAGCCAACTGTGCACATCTCTTCCCAACTCCATGTTCAGTGACATCACATTGTATTTTGAAATTGTAATTAGCTATAGCAAAAGTATTGACATCACAGAATGCTACAAACTGGGGATGTTTTTCTTTTCAGAGAGCCAAGAGTTACCAGCATACCACTGGCCTTGTACTACCACCAGGAACAGGCAAGGATTGGAGAGACCAAATTCCCCCCTTGTCTTTACCTTAATGCAGATCCCTAGGGAGGAGAGAAATCACTTGTTCACATTTCAGCTGAGCAAGAGAAAAAAACAAAATCTCTCTTGGATTTAAAGAGTAAATGATAGTTGCCTCAAGTTTGGGTGACCCTGGGCATGGGCGGTGGTCAGACGCTCACCCCAAGACTGAGAATAGGAAGGGTGCCTGAGACTGGCTTAGCCTCCCACAGTCCTGACTCTTCTGTGATGATCTGTCACTGTCATTACTTTTAACATGTTGAGCCCCATGATTTTGCCAGCTATTTAAAAAGATCCAGGTTGTCCCTAATCCTGAATATGCCATTTATTAGGTAAGAGAATGTTTAGGTCACGTCTCCAAATACTTATGTACTTCACAGAACAGAAATAGTTTCACCACCTACAGTAGGAAAACAAAAATTAACGAAGCAATGGTGTTGTTGAAAATCCAGAGTGGGAAAGGATCAAAGAAATGTTAGCAAGTTATTTCACCTAGTTCCTTCGTTGTAGAACATTTTTTAAGTACTGTGTACCTACTCAGAACAAAAGACAGAAAAAGAAAACACTTCTCTATCTTTATTTGCCCACATTTATCACTCCCATGAAAAATTAATTGACTGTTTAATTGTGGTCAGAAGGCACCTACTTCTATTCTTCCCACCAAATGCGCAAGGGGATTTGGGCTATTCTTTCAGAAGTGCATGTGGTAAAGAGGAGAGAAAAATAACACTTAACTTTATGAGGCAACATGCTAAAGTAATGTCATTTTCCAGGATACAAGAGACTTGAAAACATTATCTGACTGAATGATGGAAGTACTGGAAGATACAAGAGAGACAGGGGTTGACTGTTGGAGCAAAGTCCTGAAAGAGGTGTCATAGAATGGGGTGTGAGCCCACATGGAGGGTTTGGCCCTGGGTCTGAGGGGAATCTCGTCTTCCACTGAAGCAAGAGAGAAGAATGAGTGGATGTGCAGAGGTAAAGAGAGAAGTTGAGATACCTATGTTGGAAGCTCTCGATATTCTCAGTGAAGTGGGAGGCAAGGTCACTGACAGAAAGAAGTGAGAAGGTTCTGGAATGTACACCATAAACAACATGAGAGGGTGTAGTGAGGCCCCAACTCAACCAGTTTTGCAGCTATCCATTCATGATAACAAACAAAATCCAGATATTTGCAAAGTTCTAAATATGTACCAAAGCATCATTTACACATCTGCTCTCTATTTGCACAATAGCCCTGTACAATATAAAGTACAATTATCATATCCAATCTTATATTAAGAATACAACACAAAGTGATCAAGAAATTTACCCCAGTTCACACAATTAAATTTATCCATCACACAACTGGTGATGCCAGGATTTAAATCCAGATCTTCCAAATCCAAATCTGGCACCCTTTCATGCTACCAGGGCATTTTCAAACTGGACTCTGAGTTGCTTGGGGAGTTCTGAGGAGCCTCCAACTGGGACTGGTTTATGTTTAGGGAGAGCAGAGGGGCCCTGCTTCCACTTGAGTATAGCTCTTCTTTTCAAACATGTTAGCTTAACCACTCCAAGGTGTTCAAAGAGCAGCACAGGTCAAAGGCTGGTGCCCAGAGGAAAGGAGAGGGATTTCATGAGTTTTACAATCAACTGCTCTCCCCAGTGCCCAGAAGAGCACCGCACAATCTGATTGCTTCACAGATGAAGAGGACTTGACTTTGTACATGTCCCCTTTTGTACAAAGTTGCCCCTCACTGCCTCCACTATTTCTCACCTTGACCCTAAGCCTTAGAGGCTGTCAAGATAGTTGCTCTAACAAAATAATCCAAAACCCCAGATCCTTATCACAACAAAACTTTATTTCTCACTCACAGTGTAAGTCCCACCCAGGCCAGGAGAATCTTTCTCCTTAGTCAAGAACTTGGATGATGGAGGCTCTGCCATCTTGTAGCTGTACCACCTGGAGCACCTAGAAGTGCACACAGAAGGGACAGGGGGATAGACGAGGCATCCTAAGAGGACTTGACTGGAAGTGATGCCTCACTTCTGCTCACATTCCCACTTGCCAGAGTCACTCAACTAACTACAATGAAGACCAGTCATGAGGGAGAGCTCCTGGATATTAGGCGAGGACTAACTCTCCTGACCCAAAAGACCTTAGCTTCTTTACCTAAGCATTCAAGGTCTTTTCTACTTTGACCAGAATGAGTCCATCCAACAGTGCCCACTTTTGCAAAACTGATCCATTCATGCCAGTGCTTAAACCTCAGCCCCTGCTTTCTTCCCTTTCGAAACACCCTCCCTCCCTGCTGATCCAATCCTACCCTTCTTCAAGATTTAGATCAATATCAGCTCTTCTGTGAGGTTGTCCAGACTCCTTACCCTTCAGTGAGTTCCCTCCTCTAATGGAAAGAAAGCAGTATACAATGCTAGCATCTCTGGCTGATTACCTGAAGCCTCACCAAAATATGAACTGGGATACAGCCATGAAAATTAAAGTCATGTGCGGGTGTGCCACCACCCCATTGTGCACCCTCAGGGAGAGTGAAGGGACAAGAAAAGGGTGAGATCCAGCCACATGTCCAGTTCCTCAGCCAGGGTGACTCAAAGCAGTTAAATAGACACCAGACATTTTCAGAAAGCTTACCATGTACTAAACACAGGAACAGACCCTATGGAAGTGCCAAGGGACACAATTCCCCGCCCTTCCCTCCTGGAGAGGATCACAGAGCATGACTCTCACTCCATCCTCACTCCCAGTCAGTGGTCAAGTTCTGTTGATCCTCAGAGGACTCTCATACTTACTGTAGCTTCTCCATCCTAAAGGCTACAGCTGTGAGTGAATTCCTCATCATTCCTAATTTGAATGATTCCAGTAATATTCTAGCTGTTCTCTTTGCCATCTTGGGCAAAAAAAAAAAAAAAAATCCTCAGCTTGGAATTTCCATTCCCACAAACTCTGCATATTGAAATTCTTGCCCATCCTTGAATGCTGAATGCAAATGGCACATCTTTCATCACTACCACTGCCACCACCTTCACTGCTACCACCACCATCACTACCACCATTTCCACCACTTCCTGATCTCCACCACCTCCACCTCTGTCACCACCATCATCATCACCACCACCATCATGTCCATCTCCACCACTACCACCATCAGTACCACCAATGCAACCACTGCCATTATCACCACAAGCACCACAACTCACTGTCTTGGAGAACCCTCTCTACAGAAGGGTTTGGGAATCACAAACTATGTAGACTTGACATTCGGTAAATGTTGTTTGCTTTAAGAGGCCAGCTACCATGCAGGGAGACTTCAAAGACCACTGTAGTCCCTGGACTACAGTGAATACCCCTCCTAGTGATAAACAATTTCATGGCTCCTGGAAAAATCAAGGAAATGAAGCTTTGGTTCTGTTTCCTTAATACTTTACTCAATGAAATTCCATAGCCTACTTACTTCTCTTTTTTTTTAATTCGAAGAGTATATATGGAACATTTAATCTGGACCTGGAACAATGCTTTAACTCTCTTGTTTATTCAACTTTATCCCTTCCATTTAGAAAACTGTAGAGCTTTTTTCCCCATGCATCCTATAATTAAATCAGCACCAACAGCATTGTCATCAACCACTCACAAATATGTTTTCAAGAGCTATTTGCATGTGGTGCTATCTGCACACAGGACAGAGTATCTTAAACAAAACTATGAAAACATGGTGTCAGGTGAGAGCAATAAACTGTTCAGAGTTCAAAGACTCAGCTTCTAGTCCTGGCTTTGCCTCTAACGTGCTGTGTGACCTGAGTACGACTGTGCTTCTCTGTGGGCCTGTTTCCTCACATGTAGAAAGAGAGAGCCTCTTAAATGAGATCAATTCTAATATTCCGGGATTCTAAGGCAAAAACACTCAGCTTTGTCTTGTTACCCCACAGGCAAATCCAGTTATCAAACAGAATAGCCATGAAACTTTTCCACTTAAAATGCCTAACAGCATTCTTATGTTTAGTAAGAATAATATATATTATTCTTATTTATAAATGACTATCTGCCAAACCGCCTATATGGTTGGTTGCTGAAGTGTTACAAATCAAACAGAATGTGCTAGTCATAACCCCACAAAGACTTCGAACAGCACCCAACCAAATACAAAGCAGGGAGCTCCTGCAGTCTACGCAGATGGGTGGGCTCAGGGGCTGCAGACTCCTGTCTACTTCACAGATATTAAAGCCTTTGTCCTCAATGCCCACCCATAACATTTCATTAGTGTCTATAACCTGTGCAGCCTGGAGTTTGTTGAGAATTCCACAGGGGAGATTAGCAGTAGATCAGACTCATTCTGCTCCAAGATGACTGATGGAGAAAATCTAGCTAAGAGAGCAAGGCTTACAGCTGTCACTGCCAAGCCTTCTGCTTCCTTTCATTGCCCAGCCTCTAATTCCTGAGATCTGTGAAACTTTTGCTGCATAGATGCTATGCAAAGATGGAAAATTTAAATCTTTAGTGTTCAGGTATAGTCATTTTCTGCTCTGTGGAAAGTCCCATACAGGAGAATTGATTTGTGAAGAAGAAGAAAATCAGGATTAAACATGTGTAGGCTGTTGTAAATTGTAATAATGAAACTGCAACATATTGTCACCTTCTCTCCTGTCCCTTCTCCTTTGCACTCTTAAGGGGTCCCACTCTCAGATACACAGCCTGTTTCTCCTGTTGCCTGCCTCCCATTGGTGGATGATTAATAACTCATGAAGACATTGTAAATGAATTTAGTTTACTACACATAAAATAACTTTTCCTGTGGATAAGTAGTTGAAAACTTTTTATCAGGAATTTTCTTATTTTGATAGCTTTAATTCCATTTCTCCGTATCTTTGCAACTCTCACTGCATGGTGATCAGTGAGATTGGTCTCATGAACCAGATTATAGAGGATCCCATGTATCTGCCCAGAAAGTAGGGTTCTGATCTTCTGGGTGAGGCAATTCCAAGTGGTCTTTGGAGGCCGCCTTACCCCTCTCCCAGGAGCTTTCACAGATGGAGTAGCTGTGAGAATCCAGTGGGGCTCTGGGTCTCCAGTCTACACTCAACCAGTGTAGAGTGACAGGTGAGCTTTGGTCGCTGGATACAGTTGGTTCAGTTATTCTGACCATAGGAGGCTCGTTCCAGAGCTGCTTTATCCAGTGCTGGATTTTCTTGATCCATCTATAAATCTTTTGAGAATTGTGCTACAATGTCCCCATTTCCCATTTTCTAGCATCTCTCTGAATCATTCTTCTGAGTTACCAAGTAAAGTTTTTGCTGATGAAAATGATGATGATAATGTACAAGGAAAAAATCTTTTTTTATAACCGCAGTGACTGCCCAAAGAGAGTAAGTCCTATTAACTGGCAGGGACTTGGTTTTCTGAGCACCATCATGCATTAAGGGTCATGAGTTTGGAAATTAAAGCTGGTGGTGTTGCATTCTGCATAATCAAGCAGGGAGGTTTTTAAAATTGGGGGAGGGATGGGAGGTAGGAACCAGTGAGGCTTAGCACCGTGTGAGGAAAGGCAACTCAGAATGTGAATATTAAGTTGTTTGCTACAGTGTATGTGATATAAACCCTCTCTTCTGTCACCCTACAAGATCATCACCCTCTGCTGCTCACTAGTGTGTGTGTGTGCTTTTTTGAGAGAACTAAAAAGTATGCTGAGTTCTGCATTCAGACTTGTTTGAAACAAAAACAAACACCACACATTGATGTTATGTTCATTTCCTCATATAAAGTTCTCCTCACAATCTTTGGAGATAGATATCATTGTCCTTATTTAATAGATGAAGATAGCTTGTAAACTGAGGCTTACAGAACTTACATAACCTGTCCACAGCCATACATTAGTGAGTGGAAGAACTGCTTCTTCCCCATGTGGGCTGCCTTCTGCCCAACTTCCAGCATCAAGGAGCCCCAAGAGTGCATGGCGCAGCTCACACAGCAGATAAGTTACAGAGCCAACCAAGAGAATGTGAGTGAATCCCTCTTCTTCAGTTTTGGAACTCACTTCTAGAGTTCACATCAGGTCATTTGTTGTGCCTAGGTCTGTCAGTCATGGCTAAGAGCAATATGAAAAAGTAGAAGACACAGGACAGATCAGAAAGGAGAAAGGAACACAGGCTGTGACTCAGGGTAGAATCCCAGCCCTGTTGCACTAACAGACTCACTTAAGCAAGTTGGGTTTTATAACAGTTATGAACGTTAGTTTTTCTCATCTTTAAAATGTGTATTATAGTACCTCCCTTATAGGATTATGGAAAAGATTGGAACTGACACAGTTGAAGGGTCTACCAGGCCCTTGTGAATGAGAACTCTCATGTTATTATTGGTCGTGAACCATGCTGTTAAACTGCCTGTAATCTCCTAGAATGTGAAATCTGAGGAGGGCTTGAGCATCATCCAATTCAACTCCTTATCTGTAAAATGGAGTAAATGAGATCCAGAGTGGTTGAGTAATTTCCCAAGTTCACCATGAGTTATGGTAGAGTTAGGAGTGGAAGTTCAGGGGAGATTTTTTTTTTTTTTTTTTGCACCTATGAGCCCATAAGAAGTTGAAGACTACAGGAAGGAGTTCTGTGAAGCACTAAAATGTGTGAGATAACAAATTTACTCCATGAGGAATCAGGAGGAGGTAGAATTGATGCAAACCAGAGCCAAGAATGAAGGTTATATCTTGACTGGAACTTGAAGGAAGAGCAGAATGCTAATGGACAGAGAGTGGCTGCCTTTTCAGATAAGGTGAGAAGTGCTGGAAGCTTAGCTAGGTGGCCCTATTTCCACAATGTGACTAAGAACAGACCAGTCTGAGAGATAACAGAAGCAGGGAGACCTGTATGGTCCAAGTTCAGAAGTGTCCTGAGTTATAAGCACAAGTTACTCGGGAACACTTCAAACCTGGACCACACACTCTACTCTTCAGAGAGGATGACTTTGGGATCATGAAGGATACATTCTTGGTGACACCATGGGTCTGATGTGGAATGGTCACCATTGTTTCTTGGGAAATTTTTGTCCTAATTCTCAAAAGGTATAAGAGAGCATAGAGATTAAGAGAGCAGTGATTGGGGATGGGATAACAACTACTAGCTGACATTTGTTGCTTATTATGTGAGAAACTTGCACTTAGTTTCTTACCTACAGTTTCCAGGCTATAGGTAAATTTAAACATTTTTTGGTTGACAATTGGTTGAGTTTGTCTAAAGACTTGGGATCAATAGAAAGGAATGTTTGTTGCAATAAGAGGCTGTGGAGACCAAAGTTTTGTCATGCATGTGAAGCTTTTAGCTAGCAGGCTTCAGAGAGAACAGGCTGTGAAATGTCTAAAGTTGATGTTAATGCCCCATAGAGGTATGATGAGGCCTGTTCGACCCCACTTCCCTTCATGGCCTGAACCAGTCTTTCAGATTAAATTTTAAGAGCGCTGGCTGAGGAGGAAGTCTGTTTAGATGGTTGGGCGGCCTTAGAATTTTATTTTTGGTTTAAAAAGTAAATTATGTCATATGTTAGAAAGTGAAAAGTGCTATGGAAAGAAAAGAAAAAGCAGAGCAGGATAGGAGGATGGACATTCAGGGGAGGGCACAGCAGGGAACTGCACACCTCAGCAAGATGGTCATGTCATGAGAAGTGACCTTTGAGCAGACTTGAAGGAGATGGGGAGTATATTTGTTTTAGCAAATGTATGTGATAAGTCCTAACACTCTCCTTATTGACAAAACAATGAAATACAGGCAATTAGTTGAATGGTGATGATGATAATTTTGATGAAAATTAAGATGGCAATGAGCTGCTGGTGCATTTATTTTAGTCCAGGTGGTGCTTTCCAGAAATTTGTTTCTTTGAGATTTGTAAAACCTTTGTAATGTACTATGGTTTCGCTGGGTTGAGAGGACATGGGGTGATAGTGGTGATAAAGCCAAGACCTTCAAGCCCAGGTTCCCCTTTACTGCTCCCAGTGTCTACATTAAGAATTTAAACTCTCTCGGCCTCACTTTCCTCACCTCTCACCTAAGGTACTGACAGCCTCTGCCACCAGCGCACCATGTGACTCAGCAATGTGTCCACATAGCCAAACATCTCATTTCTCTAAAACATGCAGAAGTAAAATCTTCTACATATGTTTTCATTTAATGAAAGGGCTCCACTTATTTTTTTTTAAGTTTGAAACCATTGCCTTAGTCTCTAAGGTCTCTTTTAAGTCATCAGATACTTTCAAGCAAGAGTGATGAGTCCCTAAAGGGTGCTCTTAACCTGCTCATGTTTAACTGTAATCTCAATGGTTTGTCTTTCTGTTTTCAGAGTAAAACCCAGGAGTCCAGTGAAAAGTTAGGAGAAAGACATTAGGTCCACACATTTATCAGATCAAGTTTGAGCAGAGTCTTGGAGGAGGTGAGGGCAGGGGCTGCCCGTGGAAGTGGTGAGAAGTGCTATTCTTCTTGGTGTATCTTTGAAGGGAGAGCTAGAAGATTTTACCAATGAAAGAAAGCTCTCATTTATGCAAAAGGCAAGTCATTCTGTACCTACTATATAAGGTCATGACAGCTGTGATCTCCAGGAAATGAAGAATTCTCTACCAGTGGACTCATTTAGAGCTCTGTACCTGGCTTGCAGCCCTGTGTTCTAGGCCAAAGGGCAGCACATGTGGTGAAGTTAACTGAACCTGTGTAATTCAGTTAGGGTGCGTTAAAACTAGAAACCACTATAATCAGATGGAAAAGTGCCTACATGCATCCCAAGAGAGCTTGATGCTCTCTGTGGGAAACTGCCAAACTCACAGGAGGGTGGGGGCAGCATGTGGAAAGGGAAGGAAAGAACCACATGCAGCTAAAGCAGAGGAGCTATAGGGAAGAGGGAGAAGATGTGAAATTAGAGAGAAGGAAATTGCAGGGAGTGAGGAGAATCAACCCAAGCCATGGGAATAAAGAAGGGAAGAATGATTCGAGATTCAGGGGCGAAGGTGATGCTATAACTCATATCTTTACCATATGCCTATGCTGGACTTCCTTGTCACCGATCCGCCTAAACCCCCATCACCCCACACATGGTAATTATGGTCTAAAGCACAGGGGTCTCCTCCACCTGCTAGAAGGAGGAGAGGGCAGGGGAGTGCCCCCTGCCATGCAGACAGCACCTGCAGGAGGCCTCCGGCAGTCTGCAGGAGGAACATAACAAACACATTTATACACTTATTCAGTGCATATTTATTGAGCCTCTCACCCTGGGATACAACAGTGAACAAAACAAACATTATCCCTCTAGCTACTTAAAACCGAGTAGTAAACACAGACTTTATATAATTATATAACCATGTTGACTATATATCATTAGCTGTGATAAGCACTTTGATAGAAAAGTTCAGGCCCTCATGACAGCAAATAAAAAGGCTGGAGATTTCAGGAGCTAAGCTTTGAGGAGTTAGCTGCGTGGAGAGGGAAAGAAGGAGGGTGTATTCCAGGCAAAGAGCACTGCAGAGCCAGGACATAAGGGTGGACAGCAGGACCTGATCAAGGACAAGAGCCAGGGCTAGCCAGTGTGGCTGGAGCAGGGTGTGGAGGAGAGTGGGCTGAGTACGGCCACAGAAGGAGCAGGAGCAGGTCAGGCAAAGCATCACTGGCTACGTGGATGGTTTGAGTCTTTAACTCAAAAGAAGTAGGTTGGAGCTTTCAGCTAACAAGATCCAACTGCAAGGTAGACGTCAGCTAGAGAAATGAGGACCAAGACATGGGGGGACTACAGATGAGGGAAGTTCATTCCACCACAAAGGAGAGCTTTCCTTAGAAGGATTCCAAAAACAATCCCTGCATGCCTGCCCCTGGAGGCTGAGTTCATCATCAGTGAGTAGTTCTTTCTGTAATGCTATGTAGAACTTTGCCAAATACCACTAATAGCAAAGAGGCAATGAGACTTCTGAACCTGCTATAGCTGTGACAGATGTTTAAGTCTCAGTATCAAAAACATTTCAATTTTTCCAAGGGGATAGACTAGTTATGTCTAAATGACTGGACTTCAGCAGGGGAAAAGTGATTAAGAATGGCAAGGAAGTGAACAGAAATCCAACTATTTACTGTTTAAAGTGGCAAGAGGTGAGGGGAGTCACTGACAATGTGGAGATACAGCTGGGGAAATGTTAACTAGCACTAGCACAAAAGGGTGTTTAATCACAGATTTCTGCTTAAAGTTGCTTGGGATTGGTAGGGCTTCCTTAGGCAAGGGTTTTAATTAGTTTCAAGTTTACACTTCTACAGCCTTTCTTAACAGTAAGTTCTGTCAAATGTGCATGGTGAATGATGATTTTTCTTTGCAACCATCTATTAATGGTGTCTTCCAAACACTCCAGAGAGAAAAGCACTTTTTGCAAAGGGAGGTTTGCAGAAGCTTATCACTGGTAGTCTTTGGGGAAGAACTGCTGGGATATCTTTTCCTGGATCTGTTACCAGGTCATCTTACTTCAACATTCTAGACCAGCACTGTCAATATAAATAACATACAAACTAAAAATGCAAGATGCAAATGGAATTTTAAATTTTCCAGTAGCCACATTTCTTAACGTACAAACAAATAAGTGAAACAAATTTTAGGAGTATATACTGTTGAACCTATAAATCCACAGTAGTATCATTTCAACATGTTACCAATATAAAAAGTATGAATGACATATTTTCTATTCTTTGGGTATAGGTGTGAGTGTGGGTGTGTACTGTCTTCAAAATTCAATGCGTATTTTATACTTATAACACAGATCAATTAGACCAGCCACATTTCAAGGCTCATTGGCCACATGTGGCTACCACATTGGGCAAGATGGGTCTAACCAGTGATGATTTCTCTTACCAGACTGAAGATTTCACATTTTATTGAAAAGTGAAAGTCATTGTCACATTGACAATGACTCTCAAAATCTCCACTGCTACGAAAGATGACCTAAGAGTACCTGAATCTGCCACTGTCATCACAAACTCAGAGGCCAAAGTTGAATTAAACATTCTCTCTCTTTTGAAACTTCCCCATTTCTGATTATCATCCTTATTTTTGGATTCCATTTGCAATAATTTAGTCCCTTTTATTATTCCTTTGAAGTGTCTCTCATATCCATCCTTCCCCTACACTGCCAAAACCTTGACCAAGCCCTTTTCCTCACATATGGACAATTGAAATAGCATCATAATCCCCCATTTCACAAAATCAGGCTTGCTTCCTCCTGGAGATATAGTACAATGGACTGGGTGTATGAGACTCCCCAACCTGGTTCATTCATTCAGTCAGTCAGTCAGTAAATATTTATTGAGTGTCCATTGTGTGCCAAGTGCTGCACGTGGACCTGAGAATAACTTGCACTTTATAAAACAAGCATGACAAATCTTACAAGAGAGTTGTTTTATCTCAGTGATAAGTAATTTAAAATTCTATTTTTTTTTTTTTTTTTTTTTGAGACGGAGTCTCGCTCTGTCACCCAGGCTGGAGTGCAGTGGCGCGATCTCGGCTCACTGCAAGCTCCGCCTCCCGGGTTCACGCCATTCTCCTGCCTCAGCCTCTCCGAGTAGCTGGGACTACAGGCGCCCGCCACCACGCCCGGCTAATTTTTTTTGGTATTTTTTAAAATTCTATTTTAAGAGATGCAGAAATGTATCATGGACTAGAATATAAAATCTGCATGAAGTTTTTAGATAAAACAGGAGATTTTTATATGCATGTCTAGACTTGACATGCATAGCCTAGGGCTATGCTCTCAGTCTCCCCAGAGGATACACATTCTCAGTTCCTCTGCTGTGAGAAGCAACTTTCCTGGAAAAGTTTGAGAAGACCAACAATTGTTCCTACTCTTCCATTTTCTCTCTCCTCAACCCAAATAACACAGAACTGTTAAGGTGACCTTGTTACAGCCCAGTTTCATAGTCACTTTGGGTTTAACTGAAGAGCTCTTGATCTCTGGGAACTTCTAAGAAGCTGAAATTAATACTCTAGAAACTACTACTTTCATAATTAAATTCTGTACTGGGTAGTGCCAACTAATCTATGGTGTCACATACAATAGCTTCTCTAAAAATGCTGGTGCATACTAGTGGTGTAGATAAAGAATTCCAGAGGTGATCAGAGAAAGAGGATGAGTTTATGGAATGAAGAAATCTGAAAATGTTCCAACAAGTGAGTAGAGCTTCAATAAGATATGAAAAAAGGGTGGGAATTTAACCCCAGGGAAGAGTAGGGAGAGTGGTTGGGACTGGAAGGAATCAAAAGTGACTGACTCCAGCCAGGTCACCATTATTACCATCATTATCTCCTAGACATTGCTCAGTCATTCACATGCCTTGGAATTCCTTCCCAACCTAACAGCTAGCTCAAGGCAAAAGTCAGATCCCAACTCCTCAAATCCTCCATGATATTTGCAGTTAATTTCAGTAAAAATTAACTTTCTCCCAATCTTAATATTCTGAAGTAAAAGTAATAAACATGTAACAATCTTCTGCAAGATTGGAGAGTAACTACTTCCTCCAGTGCAATTGCGCTAGGACCAATGGGTTTATATGCCCATTGTGCAGTAACAGACCAATTCCACTGAGACAGAAGAGGCAGAGAAAGAGAAATTATTGCAGGACACCAAGTGAGGAGATGGGAGAAGACCCTCAAATTTATCTCCCCAAGGAGCTCTGGGCTGGGTTTTTTAGGAGATCACGGAGAGTAAGGGGCTGGAAAATTGGGGGTATTGATTGGTTGGAGTAAGGGGGATAAAATCAGCTTCTGACAGACAACCTTCTTTGCACCCTGTGATGCAGCGACTGCCCAAGGTGATGCCTTGGCTTAAGAAATGTTGGTTTCTCCCAACAAGAACAAAGACACAACATACCAGAATCTCTGGGACACATTTAAAGCAGTGCGTAGAGGGAAATTTATAGCACTAAATGCCCACAAGAGAAAGCAGGAAAGATCTAAAATTGACACCCTAACATCACAATTAAAAGAACTAGAGAAGCAAGAGCAAACACATTCAAAAGCTAGCAGAAGGCAAGAAATAATTAAGATCAGAGCAGAACTGAAGGAAATAGAGACATAAAAAACCCTTCAAAAAATCAATGAATACAGGAGCTGATTTTCTGAAAAGATCGACAAAATTGATAGACCACTAGCAAGACTAATAAAGAAGAAAAGAGAGAAGAATCAAATAGACGCAATAAAAAATGATAAAGGGGATATCACCACTGATCCCACAGAAATACAAACTACCATCAGAGAATACTATAAACACCTCTACGCAAATAAACTAGAAAATCTAGAAGAAATGGATAAATTCCTCGACACATACACCCTCCCAAGACTAAACCAGGAAGAAGTTGAATCTCTTAATAGACCAATAACAGGCTCTGAAATTAAGGCAATAATTAATAGCTTACCAACCAAAAAAAGTCCAGGACCAGACAGATTCACAGCCGAATTCTACCAGAGGTACAAGGAGGAGCTGGTACCATTCCTTCTGAAACTATTCCAATCAATAGAAAAAGAGGGAATCCTCCCTAACACATTTTATGAGGCCAGCATCATCCTGATACCAAAGCCTGGCAGAGACACAACAAAAAAAAAGAGAATTTTAGACCAATATCCCTAATGAACATTGATGCAAAAATCCTCAATAAAATACTGGCAAACTGAATCCAGCAGCACATCAAAAAGCTTATCCACCATGATCAAGTGGACTTCATCCCTGGGATGCAAGGCTGGTTCAATATACGCAAATCAATAAATGTAATCCAGCATATAAACAGAACCAAAGACAAAAACCACATGATTATCTCAATAGATGCAGAAAAGGCCTTTGACAAAATTAAACAGCCCTTCATTCTAAAAACTCTCAATAAATTGGGTATTGATGGGACATATCTCAAAATAATAAGAGCTATTTATGACAAACCCACAGCCAATATCATACGGACTGGGCAAAAACTGGAAGCATTCCCTTTGAAAACTGGCACAAGACAGGGATTCCCTCTCTCATCACCCCTATTCAACATAGTCTTGGAAGTTCTGGCCAGGGCAATAGGCAGGAGAAAGAAATAAAGGGTATTCAATTAGGAAAAGAGGAAGTCAAATTGTCCCTGTTTTCAGATGACATGGTTGTATATCTAGAAATCCCCATCGTCTCAGCCCAAAATCTCCTTAAGCTGATAAGCAACTTCAGCGAAGTCTCAGGATACAAAATCAATGTGCAAAAATCACAAGCATTCTTATACACCAATAACAGACAAACAGAGAGCCAAATCATGAGTGAACTCCCATTCACAATTGCTTCAAAGAGAATAAAATACCTAGGAATCCAACTTACAAGGGATGTGAAGGACCTCTTCAAGGAGAACTACAAACCACTGCTCAATGAAATAAAAGAGGACACAAACAAACGGAAGAACATTCCATGCTCATGGATAGGAAGAATCAATATCGTGAAATGGCCATACTGCCCAAGGTAATTTATAGATTCAATGCCATCCCCATCAAGCTACCAATGACTTTCTTCACCGAATTGGAAAAAACTACTTTAAAGTTCATATGGAACCAAAAAAGAGCCTGCATTTCCAAGTCAATCCTAAGCCAAAAGAACAAAGCTGGAGGCATCATGCTACCTGACTTCAAACTATACTACAAGGCTACAGTAACCAAAACAGTGTGGTACTGGTACCAAAACAGAGATATAGACCAATGAAACAGAACAGAACCCTCAGAAATAATACCACACATCTACAGCCATCTGATCTTTGACAAACCTGACAAAACAAGAAATAGGAAAAGGATTCCCTATTTAACAAATGGTGCTGGGAAAACTGGCTAGCCATATGTAGAAAGCTGAAACTGGATCCCTTCCTTACACCTTATACAAAAATTAATTCAAGATGGATTAAAGACTTACATGTTAGACCTAAAACCATAAAAACCCTAGAAGAAAACCTAGGCAATACCATTCAGGACATAGGCATGGGCAAGAACTTCATGACTAAAACACCAAAAGCAATGGCAACAAAAGCCAAAATTGACAAATGGGATCTAATTAAACTAAAGAGCTTCTGCACAGCAAAAGAAACTACTATCAGAGTGAACAGGCAACCTACAGAATGGGAGAAAATTTTTGCAACCTACTCATCTGACAAAGGGCTAATATCCAGAATCTATAATGAACTCCAACAAATTTACAAGAAAAAAACAAACAACCCCATCAAAAAATACGTGAAGGATATGAACAGACACTTCTCAAAAGAAGACATTTATGCAGCCAAAAGACACATGAAAAAATGCTCATCATCACTGGCCATCGGAGAAATGCAAATCAAAACCACAATGAGATATCATCTCACACCAGTTAGAATGGCCATCATTAAAAAGTCAGGAAACAACAGGTGCTGGAGAGGATGTGGAGAAATAGGAACACTTTTACACTGTTGGTGGGACTGTAAACTAGTTCAACCATTGTGGAAGTCAGTGTGGCGATTCCTCAGGGATCTAGAACTAGAAATACCATTTGACCCAGCCATCCCATTACTGGGTATATACCCAAAGGAATATAAATCATGCTGCTATAAAGACATATGCACACATATGTTTATTGTGGCACTACTCACAATAGCAAAGACTTGGAACCAACCCAAATGTCCAACAATGATAGACTGGATTAAGAAAATGTGGCACATATACACCATGGAATACTATGCAGCCATAAAAAATGATGAGTTCATGTCCTTTGTAGGGATATGGATGAAACTGGAAACCATCACTCTCAGCAAACTATTGCAAGGACAAAAAACCAAACACTGCATGTTCTCACTCATAGATGGGAATTGAATAGTGAGAACACTTGGATGCAGGAAGGGGAACATCACACACCGGAGCCTGTTGTGGGGTGGGGGGAGGGGGGAGGGATAGCATTAGGATATATAGCTAATGTAAATGACGAGTTAATGGGTGCAGCACACCAACATGGCACATGTATACATATGTAACAAACCTGCACGTTGTGCACATGTACCCTAGAACTTAAAGTATAATAAAAAATATATATATATTTAAAAAAAAAGAAATGTTGGTTTCTCCCTTCTCCAAGCTACTGTAGCACTCAGACCTATAACTAACATTTGCAAGGCAGAAACAAGAGCACAGTCTGCATATCATCTCTAAATATTTATAGGTTAGCTAATAAATGATGAATTAAAATCTCTATCCCTTACCTTGAAAAATATGCATTAATGTGAACCTGGAGGCCAGATTTGAACCCCTGGACTCCTTGGAATTATTTGTGGAAGCTTGCCCTTGCAGGACAATGCAGCCCATAGCTCTCATCCCGGCCCACTTTCTTTTCCACCCCTCCCTGACTCTGCCCCCAACCTACAGGGGTCTTATACATGTGACACCCCAATCTCTACATCCAGGTTATTTTCACCCTTTGGGTACCCCTAAGGCAAAAAGAGCAGGATGGTCCACCCTTGGAGAGACTGATCCAATGGAAGAGGCTCACACAGGCCCTAGAAGAGGCTGCAGGGAATTTCAGCATCCCCTGTCCGACAGCATAATGAGGGTAGAGGGTTCTTGGCCCTGCAGATTTTTCACCATATGGGGGTGGGCTGATCATGGAAGAGCCTTTGTGGGACCCCTGTATCACAGAACCAAGGACAGGAACCCCTCTTGCCTTCATATAGAGGTAGGCCTGGCAGCACTAATACACTTGCCCTTTATACAATTTTTTGTTAATTATTATACAGTCTTGTTTTGTTTACTAATTTACATCGTGTTTCTATATTCAAAGTGATTTCCCCCAGGGCAGGCCTGACTCTTCTTTTGTATTCCTCCTAGCACCTCTGGTGTGATGAATTGAGAGGCTGATGCTTTGATTGGCATGCCCATTGTTCTCTCGAGCAATCTGCCATATGGCCTGGAATTATAGCAATTTCCCAGTTGGTTTTGTAAAGATAATCCTTCCCTCACTCTTCCTGACTCATTCATCCATTCTCATTCTGTCTTTTCTATTTCCTTATCTGGTTTCTACCCATGGCTTCCTTCCTTCCAATTATCCCCATCCCAGGTGGAGATGGTTTAAGAAGTATTTCTTTTGTGTGTGCCAGTCTATCAGCTAATAGGGTAATAATTGAGTAATAATTACGTCAACAACAATAATATTTGGGTGCATTTTTTAACTTCCCTAAGTATTTTCACACCAGTTCTTTCTATATATCCTCATAACAGGCCTGGGAAGTAGGGAATGGATCTGCTAACCCTGTGTGGAAGTAGGAAAGGATAAAAGACTTATTCAAGCTCATGAGGTTGGTGAATAGAAGAGCTTGAATGAAGGCTCTGATCTTCTGTCCTCTACAGTTAGGTGATTTCCCCCTAAACCAAGTGATGGCTCTAGACATCAGGTTCCTAAGCCAGCTAATAATGCTCTTATATAGTGGGCAATTCAATATGTTTCCAAAGTTCTGAGCTAGGAAGACTATAAAATATAACTGTAACTGACCCAACAGGACAGTGATTATGGGAATAAAAAATCCAGATAAATAGCTATTTTTGAGCGTACCAATGGGGATAGATGCTCAAGTGAAGAGATGATGGTTGTATGTGCATGCCTGTGTGTGTGTGTGTGTGCATGTGTGTTGCCATGCGTATGCTGTGTGTGAGTTCAGCCTCTTGAAGAGCCAAACTTTTTCCAGGATGGACTGACTGAGCACTACATTTCTCTTCCTCAGCACATTTCAAAGGTACATTTAGCATTCAGCCCTTTGAAATGTGCATTATACTCCTTTAAATATTTATACCAACTTAATTAGAAAGTTATAATTGCATTTAGATTTCTAATTTCAGTAACAATTAACCTTATCTCAATCTTACTATCTTGAAGTGTAAATAATAGATATATAATAACTTTTTGCAAGATTGGAGGGTAACTGCTTCTAGTGCTATCGTCTGTGGACAGAACAACTTAATTATTTCAAAATTGGTTTCTGCCAACCTTCTCTGCACCTTGTGATGCAGCAACCTGCCCAAGGTGACACAGCTGCTGATGAAATATGGTGGTTTCTCCACCTGCAGTCTTTCTTTCTTCCCCAGATAACCCCAAAGACCAACATGGGATCAATACTCCAGAACATTGTTATAACTGGGTTAACCCCCTGCAGAGCAATCTCTCAGAGAATGGATGGAAATGACTCATTCCAGAGTGAGACCAAAAAAAAAAAAAAGGCATTAGGTTTCAATGCACAGTTTGGACTTTTCCTGAGATGTAAATGAATCCCCTTTGAACACAGAGGGTGAAGTGGGGGAACCTTCCAGAGAAAGAATAAATATGGAACAAGTGAAATCAAGGAGGCAGAAAATCACACGGTATTTTTGGCAACAAATAGTCCATGGTGCCTGGAGATAGCACTGGGTACCACTGGTGTAGGGGTACAGTAGGAGGGGAATCAAGAAAGACAGACTGGGCATGGTGGGGCTACCAGTGGACAGCAGGGAGGACACCACAGGCAGCAGCACTGGCCCAAGTGCCAAATTTAACACTTTAACCAGTAGAAAGTAACTGGGTTTGGGGAATAGAAATCTGGCACGAATGGGGAAGATGGGTTGGAAGAGAGAAAGATACACATAGAGAGACATGCTCAGGAAACTTATTACAGTAGCCCATTCAAAATGATAGCAACCATACAGCAGTGGCCATGCGTTGGACAGGAAGGGATGTATATGAAAGACAGAGTGAAAAGTTGTCACATGGAAGAGACATGGGACTTTAGGTTGCTCCAGAGAGCAAACTTAGGACAAACGAATGGAAGGGATGTGAAGGCGTGTCATGTGGCTTCTATGTAAAGGCAACTTCAGGAATAATTACTCCTGGACATTAATGGTATAGGCTGCCTGGTGAGGTGGTGAGCTCCCCAGCACTGGTAGGACCTCAAGCACAGACAGGATTTTGATGTTTCAATGTGTTTGCCAGAGTGTATGATTACTTTACCTGAACTTGAGAATATTTTGTCACATTTTTGCCTTAAAATACTGAGACTCTTCAGGATTTGTGACCAGTTGGAGAGTGAGTAGGAAAAGGGGGTCTAAAGGAACAAAAGCTCTCTTCACCCAGAACCTACAAAAGACGGATCATGGTGCTCAGCATTTTGCATACAGAATGATTATCAGAAAAGAATAAATAAACCTGGAATATCCATGGTTTGAAAATCACTTAGAATTACTATTTGCTCTTCTGATGCCCAAAGAAAATCCTTAGTTTCCCTGCATACACTCCTACGAGGGCACAGTTTCATCTTTGTGCTACCCCCATGATGTTGGAAATGGCACAAATGACGTGACGGGAGCAAGTTGAGGTGGAACATGGGAAAGCAAACAAAGATGCCATTGGATATATTGGCTAGAAGAAGAGTATCTTAATACAAAGAAAAAAATAATAAAATAGAGACAAGGTAGAGACTAATAGAAATTAAACTCTTATTATTTTAGATAATTTTCAGTTTTTATCCAGCTCCTACCATGAGGCAGGTACTGTGCTAGGCACTTTAAATGAATCATCTCATTTGATCCTCACAACCTCCTGTGAGGAGAGCTATAATCTCTTCTCTACAGATACATAAATTGAGATTCAGAGAGTTTAGAAATCACTCAAAGTCATGCAACTTAAAAAAAACATGCAAAGCTCCAAGTTCAAAAGAGACAAGAGCCCAGATAGAATCTGAATGGGGGCACAGAACTGGGCTCATAATTCAGCTAACAAGTATTGTAGTCAAAATCATCACACTTCACAGCTCCTTCAGGTAAGCTCTGTGCCACTGTTCTAGACCTCCATGATGGTAGTAGAGACCTACCTCGGTGATCTGGGGAACACCCCCTCACTCTTGATTTGAAACATTGTCCTGCTGCAGTAATAGCAGTTACACTGGTAGAGAAGTGGTTAATTCAATCTCAGGAGTCCTAGGTTAAAATGCAGATTCTCCAGAAGAGGTAATGCAATAGATATGAATGAGCTTTCCAACTTGAGCTCACTGATTCAAGTTTGATTATGGGAAGAAAATGAGATGAACACAGAGCTTGGACTGACTAAAATTGGGAAATTGGAGGAGAAAAGGAAGAGGGAAAGATCATGAATGGGTTATGTTCCTGGGGGCCTTCCCATATACCTCTTATCTGGGGAGGGATACAGCTCCATACTCCCAAGGATGCCCCTAAATTATCAGTAGATTTGAAGTACAAGACAGGAGGGCTTGTCTGTGTTGTTCATCACTGTTACCCCAGCATCTCAGGCCTGAT
This sequence comes from Hylobates moloch, assembly GCF_009828535.3. NCBI lineage: Eukaryota > Metazoa > Chordata > Mammalia > Primates > Hylobatidae > Hylobates > Hylobates moloch. The sequence continues at coordinate 9,758,270 of NW_026652290.1, read as the reverse complement.
CCACAGTGAACACCAAAAAAATTCAATAAATGGACACAGGAATTAATGAATGCAGACACTGACCTGTTACCTGCAGGGTTCTGCCTGAGGATAGCCTGCTAAGCATCATTTATCAGGATGTTTGTGTATTTGTGTTGTTCCCACATCAATTATCAGATACTTGTGGATTTTACCAACAACCTCTCCTCTCAGCTTCTTCTGGAAGAGTCTACCTTACAGGAATGAAAATTCACAGTAGGTCCATCTAACTTCTTACTGGATGTGTCCTACCCGCTGGAGAAGGTGGTTATAGTACAAACAGTGCAGTCCTTAGTTTCAAAAGACCTGAGTTCAAATCACCACTATCCAAAGTATTCTCTCTCTGAACCTCCGTTCTCATCAGTGAAATTAAAATAATAGGCTGGGTGCGGTGGCTCACGCCTGTAATCCCAGCACTTTGGGAGGCCAAGGTGGGTGGATCACCTGAGGTCAGGAGTTCGAGACCAGCCTGACCAACATGGAGAAACTCCATCTCTACTAAAAATACAAAATTAGCCGGGCATGGTGGCACATGCCTGTAATCCAAGCTACTCAGGAGGCTGAAGCAGGAGATTCGCTTGAACCCAGAAGGCAGAAGTTACGGTGAGCCAAGATCGTGCCATTGCACTCTATCCTGGGCAACAAGAGCGAAACTGTGTCTCAAATAATAATAATAATAATAATAATAGATGTGTGGTGAAAATTACATGAAATTACCTGTGTAAAGTGAAAGCTAGTAGGCACCTGGTAAATTTTAGCTCACTTCCCCCTTCCTACTGAATAAAAAAGTCAATTAACCAAAGAGATATCCTACCAAAACTTAGAGTTCTCAGGCCCTACTAAAGATGTGAAGGCCTCAGAAGTTAGAACCCAATCCCATCACTTCAGAAATGAGGAAGAGATGTACAGACAAGCAGCACCTTGGCTAATGTTGCCCCAGTGATTGTCAGGTCCAGAAAACCAGCACCAGGCTCCTGACTCCTGGTCTTAGGCTCATGTTACCAAACTAGCATTTCCCAGTTCATCTTTTTATGCTGCATTTGAAATTACCATTTAGGGAAGCTGTACTCCAAGCTTTCGCAGATGGCCCCTTCCATGTTTCCAAGCATGCATGTCCTGTTAGTGTCAGCCCGCCAGTGGAATCAGTCTATACTGACTTCCTCTCTCACCTCCTAATTGGCTTTGAGAGAAAAACCAAACATGTAGCTCCAAGAAGCTGGGTCTATGAGTTTTCACTCTGTTGGCCCTTGAGCTGACAAAAAGGTTTATAAGCTTCTGTGTGTGCAAAGCTGCCTGCAGTCGGTAAGGGGGATTTGAGAGTGGCATTTTCAGGAAAGACAACAGGTGATGGATTCTCCTGGGACGTGCTGAGTAAAGAGCGCCAGCTGCCACTGGTCTCAGAAGCATCCATCATGTGACAAGGCCTTTTCCAGGCACTGACTGGCATGGGAGTATGGTTATTTCATGGAGTCCTCACCCATCTGGTCCAATTCCCTCTTTTCAGGTACGAGAAACTAAGTTCTAACAAAAGGAAGAGACTTGCTTAAAGTCCAGTAGAAAATAAGGAAGGACAGAACAGACAGCAAAGGCAGATCAAAGCACAAACCTGCCATTCATATGCTGTGTTTAAATCTCCCACTATGGTTGTGAATTTGTCCAATTCTTCTATTAATTCTGTTGGGATTTGCTTTATACACACTGAAGACATGTTATGTAGATTCAAACAAGTTATAGCTTTATGGTGATTTTGTAAAAACTATGAATTCCTAATATTGGACACTAAGATATTATATATTCCTATTTTTGCTTTAACGTCATTTGTCTGATGTTAACGTATTTCCTTCTAGCTTAAAATATCTTCTTCTGTCCTTTTACTTATCTTTCTGAGTCTTTACATTTCACATATGTCTCTAATAAACAGCAATTAGCTGAATTTGTTCTTGTTGTTGTTGCTGTTTAAACACATTCTTACCATCCCTGTCCTTTAACTGATGAATTTAGAGTTTTTACATTTATTGTGAACATTGACATATTCTGATTTATTCTGCCTTATTTTCCTAAAATAGTTATCATATATTTTTACTTTTACGAATGAATGTATATAGCATATATGTAAGTAATGGGACATAATAATAATTTGAAACATGTAATCCTAACACCCACCTTGTGAACTAAAGCATTATTAGGTCACAGAATCCCTTTCTTCATATGATTCCTGAGGCCCAAGTACAGGAGCTTCTCTCTGACATATGTTTTAAAGTAAAATTCACTTGGGTTTGCACATGTTCAACTTTATAAGATGATTGTTTTCCAAAGTAAGTGCACCAATTTACACACCCACCAGCAGTAAATAAGAGTTCCTGTTGTAACATGTCCTTACCAACACCTGGTATTGTCAGACTTTTATTTTTTCCCTAGCTAGTAAACGTAAAATGCTATCCTATTGTGGTCTTAATTTGTATATCCCTGAGGAAAGAGACAGTTAAGCAGGAGGGAATAATCAGCTGTGTAGAATGCCGCTTCTCAGCTTGAATGGTTTAATAGGTCACCCTTATTAAAGCTGCCTGCATTTTAATATGGGACAATTCCTGGACTCGAAAGAATAGATCTTAAATAGTGGATGATAAGCCCTGTCACATGCCAGTGAGGGAAAATGACAGCAGGTTCTCAGCACTTCCACATCCAAACTGACCAACAATCCTGGTTTGCCTGGAACTGAGGGGTTTCCCTAGATGTGGGGCTTTTAGTTTTGAAACTGGGAAAACCCCAGGTAAATCAAGACCAGTTGGTTACCAACCCACACTACACACATAGATGTTCCCTGACCCTGTTAGTACTAAAATGCTTTATTCCATGCTCAGAGCCTAATCCTCATGCACACACACAACCCAAGCACAACTGCTTTCTCCATGGCAGAAGGCAGCCTATAGACTATGATCTGAAGCCACCTTCTTGCCTGGAAAAAAAAAAATCCCTGCTTCAGGGGCCATTCCTTAATGGCTAAGGTGAGTGAAAGAATTTTCTCACTTTAAAAGAAAAATCTGGGTCGTATTACTTTTTATTATAGCGTGTTCCTCACTAGCTACTCTCCTTAAAGTTTCTACTTCCCCAGTCTGTGGAAATGTGACATCTTAACAAGACATTTCAAAGCTGACACAACAAGCTCTAGGGCCAATCTTCCTGGGAGAATGAGCCACATGCTGTCAGGCCATGTTATACGGACATGAAATCTGAGCTCTGCCTTCCCCACAAGACCCAGGGGCTCCGGATAGATGCCTACGTCTAAAAGCAGGTTTAACAGAGCTCTTGCTAGAGGCTGAAGTTTCAGGAAATTAAAGTGACAGGAGCCCCTGTTGTCAATTTCTCTCCTTTGCAACAAGTCACAACTGCACAGCCAACACTTGCCACTTGCCTCAGTTTCTCATCCTGCTAATGAGCTCGGTGCTCCTGGTGAGTAGAGCTGGCATCCAGGAGCACAGGTTACAGCTGCCCTGCTTGTGAAAATATTTTGATTTTTCATTTCCATTTGGTAAATAGTATTACATGACAAGTATTTTTTAAAAATGAGTGGAAACATAAATTCTGGTATGTATGCTTTATCTCAGGCACTAACCATACCATATAATATCAAGACACACTTTTGATTTGGGCAATGCACAGAATGAGAGGAGTGGGAACCACCACAGATCTATTTCAGGGGTTGAGGAGTTGCCTTCAGGCTCACAGCCCTTGAGTAGGAAAGGGCCTCGCAGCTGTGCCGAGGAGAACATATTCTGTAAATGTCTAAAAGTAATGCCTCACCCTATCCAGCAGAAATAGCCCTTCTGCTGAGAAGTGGCCATTCCTATGTGAGGCTATAGGAAGGAGAATCTGCCCAGGGCCTCATCACAGGCCAGAAGAGTGAGTGAGTTTCCCGGCAAACGGCGGGAGGAGTTTCTTCTCTGTGCCTGGTCTCCAGACAGAGGAACCTCGTGTCAGCTCCCACCTCCCCCCAGACCTGCTGCCCCCTCCTGCCAGACCAGCCTCAGTGGGTGCCCACCTGACACCAGCCAGGGAAAGCCTGACCGTCACCTGTGAGCACACACCATCTTCTCTTCCTTTATTCCCTCTTGTTTTCTTTCCCTCTTTGGCCTTGGTGCCACTTAGTTACAGGGCTCAAACCAGTTGCTGCCTTGCCTTACCTTAACAGCCAATTCCAACCTCGTGTATGGTCCCCTTGCCGCACACACTTACTCCCTTGAAGGGGGATGTCAGTCCAAAGAAGTTGGCTCTAAGCCCTGGTCACCAGGTAGTCACTACCTACTACTCCACTCTTCTCCTCTTAGAAATAAAGTGACTGTGTGAGAATTCCACTGAGAGTGTCCACACATAAAGGATGTGGGAGCTGTCTTTAAACTGGAGCTTTTCTGTAAAAATTAGACTGCTGGGTTTAGGAACACGTAACACTCCAATCAGGGTGATTGTGGGTAGGTGGAAATGAAGTCAGCTGTGCTGTAGCTCTTCTGGAAGGTGACTATAGATTCTCAGGGGTTTCCAAACACCCAGTCTCTATTCCTGTGAGTAGTGAGTTTTTCCTCTTAATATAGTGAGGTTTCTATATTTAAAAATCTGCCTTTTTTCCTGAGATTATTTGTTTTCTGGTGTTGAGATAGCATTTAATGAATGTGGTGATGATGACAATAGTTGTTTAGTCTAGTTTAGTTTAGTTTAGTTTAGTTTAGTTTAGTTTAGTTTAGTTTAGTTTAGCTTAGCTTAGTTTTTTAATGTTTTTATTTGGCAGATGAAGAGACTGAAAAAAATCTACATCAATCCTCAAATTTTGTTTAAACATTTTCCATAAAATGCAGAAGACTTGCAACCATAGACCTTGACGATTTGAGGAAAAAAGGTCTCATCCCCCTAAGTCACCTCCAGGACACCAACTGTGTGCCAGGCGCTGTGCAAGGGCAGCAGAGCTGGGTGCCCTCAGGGCAAGCATATCCCTCTTCCTGACACTCAGATCCTCACTGTGGAGTGGAGTGCACATGCCCTTCAGCTATCAGAGTCTGATGCCAGGAAGCCCTGGAATCAACCAAAGAACCCTCCAGGTGCTATATCTGATTGTGATCTGCAACCCTACTAATCTGGCCAATGCAAATGCCCAGTTTGGGTTAGGGTTAGGGTTAGGGTTAGGGTTAGGGTTAGGGTTAGGGTTAGGGTTAGGGTTAGGGTTAGGGTTAGGGTTAGGGTTAGGGTTAGGGTTAGGGTTAGGGAAGTTGGGCTTTTCATGCTGTCATGGACGATCCCCAACCTCAACTTTTCTGCCCTATATTTTCCCTATATTTTCTTCCCTCTCACACCTGGGTCTCCAAGGAATGCCAGCAAAAGATGGGAAACCAGGCTAATTGTGGCCATATTGAGTCATGATACTTGGCGATCTTTCAGCACTTCTTTTACTGATGCCATCAGCTGCCTTCCTGTGGCTGGTCTCAGATTGCTAATCCTGTCCTGCATCCTTGACCTGGCAGACAACTCACATCAGCCTCACTGAGAAGACAGAAACTGGATCCTTTCTTTCTTTCCTTCTCTTCTCTCCTTCTGTGCCCTGGATCCCTCTTCCTGCTCCTCCTGAGCTGACCCTGACCAACTCCCACTTCACAGTGCCATTGACTCCTTGTCTTTCACCCACAAATCCACTCTGTGCTCCCCTTAGACTAAACACTGGCCTCCTGGCTGCCACTCCTCCAGTCCCTCCTTAGCACAAACAAACATCTATGCTACGCTTGCTGCAGTTATTTTTTTCATGACGTATGTACTCCTTCAGTTCCTGCTATCTGGCTTTTGTCTCCATCCTGACACTGAAATTGCTCATGAGTGACCTGATAATTGTCAAACCCCATGGTTTGTTCTCAGTTCTCTCTTCCAGTTTGGCAAGGGCATGAGAGATAGCAAAGAGAGGGAGAGCAGGAGGGAGCATTGATGGAGCAGGCACTCTATGCCAAGCATTAATCTGGGCACTAAGTAGTAAGAATTAAGGTTGGGAATTACATTATGGAGAGTTTTAACTGTCGTGCTAAGGAGTTTGTGCTTAATTTCATAGGCAATTGGAAGCCTGGACAGGAAGGTCATTTGTATCAATGATCAGAGCAGGGTTTTAGAAAACTTAATCTGTGGTTGATAACATAGGGAGTGGAGAAGAAAGATACGTGAGGTCTCTGGTTTATAGGAGCCTGCAGAGCACTTGGAAGTAAAGCTAATGTGCACAAAATGAAGAACTGCACAAGGCATCAGTTAATCAAAACGTAATTCGATGTTGAATGCTCTGGGAGATAAGAGCAGGGAGGGATTAGGAAGACTATACTGGTCCAGAGAAGCTCCCAGTAGCACAAGATGGACCTTGAAGAAGGATAAGATTTGGATTGGTGCCAGAGAAGGGAGAGCATCTCAACAGCAGAAATAAGGCCAGTGAAGGCACAGCGTTGGCAAGAGTTGGGCCCAGCCTAGGCTGCTTTCCTCTATAATGGCTATAATTCAGCCTCTTCCCTTTACAGTTTTAAGCAGATGACTTTAGATTTTTCCCTTACAGCAGGGATCAACACACTTTTCTAAGAGGCCAAGTAGTAAATATTTGATGCTTTGCAGGTCCTACAGTCTCTTCCACAGCTACTCCACTCAGCCACCAGAGCACGAAAACAGCCACAGACAATACTTAGTGTGAATGGGCATGACTATGTTCCAAGGACATTTTATTTACAGATATTGACATTTGAATTTTGTAATTTTTACATGCCATAAAACAATATTCTTCTTTGGCTTTTTTTCCGCTGGTCATTTGAAAATATAAAAACCATTCTTAATTTGCAAGCCATATAAAAACAGATGGTGACTTGCTTTGAACTGGGGCCATAGTTTGCGGCCCCTGCCATAGAGGACTAGGGCGTGGAGCCCATGGAATTGGAGGGTCTGGGTCCATGTCTGACCTCTGCCACTCACCAGATGCATGGCTATGCATAGCCTGCTTATCTGTCTGTACCTCAGCTTCCTCACCTGCAAAGTAGATCTAAGGATATAGCAGTACATGTCTTCTCTGGTTGTTATGAGAATTAAATGAGTAAAAAGTCTTGAACCCATGAAATTTACCCAGAGACACATAGGAGAAACAATGTAGAAAATAAAAGCGTGACTAGAAGAAACTTGAGGCTTGTTGCCATGAGGCTTAGGGTCTGGTTCGAGGTCTGCTATGTGACCTTTGGAGGCCATTTCCTTAGTTTCTTCTTATGTAAAATAGGATAATTTTACTCACTCTGAAGGATGCATGTGGGAAGAAATGGCATAATCAACATGATTTCATTTGGAAAAGTTAACAAGGCCCTGTACCACCCAGCATCTAGATGGTGGTTTTTATCCTCCAATAAAAGGAATCAGGGCTCCTTAGAGTAATGGCTGATTCTATGACAGAAGCAGTGCACTTACATGAGCCTGAAATACCTTGTATTTCCAGAAAAGAAGTGCTCAAAACACACACACACACACACACACACACAATGTTGGGGGTAGGTCAATTGAATGGGCTCCTAATGTCCAAAGTTGAAGCAATTAGAGCAAAATAAATGAGATAATATTGAATTATAATGCCAAATATATAATAAATTTCATGAGTCCATACTGATATAAAGGATTGAATAAATAGATAATAAATGAGATAGAATAGACAAATCTCCCACACAGGATAATTCCAAAAAGTTTATATAGATATCTGTCTTCAAGGGAGGAACATGACTCCTCATCCTGTGAATGTAGGCAGCACATGGTGTCTTGCTTCCAAAGATTAGAGTATGGAAAGAAAGAAAAAAGAGTGTCTTCACAGTGGAGAAATCTGACAACGCTGTCTCAGCCTGCAGATCAAGCAACAGTGATAAATAATAATAGCATGTACCCTTGATATGATGTGGTAAGAACGGCACTTCCTCCCAAAAAGCCATAACCCCATTCTAATCATAAGAAAAACATCAGACAAATTCCAGATAAGATACTCTACAAAATATCTGACCAATACTCCTCAAAACAATCAATGCTTTCAAAAACAAGGAAAGTCTGAGAAACTGTCACAGCCCAAAGGGGTTTAAGGAGACATGGCAAGTAAATGTAATGTGAAATCTGGGAGCAGAAAGACAATTAGAGAAAAACTAAGGATATCTGAGTAAAGTGTGGACTTTAGTTAATACTATGCCAATATTAATTCATAAATTGTGACAAATGTACTACACTAATAGCATGTTAGTAAAAGGGGGCACTGGCTGTGGAATAGCCACTGTGAAACTGTGTTTTATCTTTGCAACTTTTCTGTAAATCTAAATTATTCTAAAATAAAATTGTTATTTTTTAAAACTCACTATATTAATAAATAAATATATACATATATAGATATAGATATACATATATATATATGTATGTACTGTATTAGTCTGTTCTCACACTGCTAATAAAGATATACCCAAGACTGGGTAATTTATAGAGGAAAGACGTTTAATGCACTTACAGTTCCACATGGCTGGGGAGTCCTCACAATCATGGCAGAAAGCAAAGGAGTAGCAAAGTCACATCTTACATGGTGGCAGACAAGAGAGCTGGTGCAGGGGAACTCCCCTATATAAAACCATCACATCTTGTGAGACTTATTCACTTTCACGAGAACAACACAGGAAAGACTCACCCCCATCATTCAATTACCTTCCATCAGGTACCCTCCATGACAAGTGGGAATTATGGGAGCTACAATTCAAAATGAGATTTGGGTGGGGACACAGCCAAACCATATCATGTACATATAATAAAAAAAAAAGCGGCCAGGCGCGGTGGCTCACGCTTGTAATCCCAGCACTTTGGGAGGCCGAGGCGGGCGGATCATGAGGTCAGGAGATCGAGACCACGGTGAAACCTCGTCTCTACTAAAAATACAAAAAAATTTAGCCGGGCGTGGTGGCGGGCGCCTGTAGTCCCAGCTACTTGGAGAGGCTGAGGCAGGAGAATAGCGTGAACCTGGGAGGCAGAGCTTGCAGTGAGCGGAGATCGCGCCACTGCACTCCAGCCTGGGTGACAGAGCGAGACTCCGTCTCAAAAAAAAAAAAAAAAAAAAAAAAGCATGTATACCATACTGATGGCATTCCTTCCCATATAATTTTATAATTCTTTCCATCCTGGCCCATGCTAATCTCTACAATGGAGAATTCTTGGGCCAGTTACTTAAACTGTCTCTCAGGGTCAACTGGATTGCACAACTCAAGGGGGTGCTATTAACCCAATAGCATCTGTGAATGGTGTCCTGAGTTATGCTAAGTGAAGTCTGTAAGCACTTTGCAATCTTTGTACCTAAGTTTTACTATCTGTAAAACAGAGATTGCTGTCGGCAGAACTGAATGAGGTTATATATGTAAAGCATTTAAAAGAGAGCCTGGCATATAGGAAACACTGTATCACTGTCAGCTATTAATATGTTTATGGTGGTAGTAGTGGTAGTTATTATTATTGTTACTAGAATGCTTCCAAATCATGCCCTGAGTTCTCCCAGCTCTTTCCATCCAGCTGTGCCCTTATGATGGTTAATTTTACATGTCACTTTGGCAAGGCTACTTGTTAAACACTAGTCCATATGTTGCTGTGAAGGTATTTGTAAATGCAATTAACATTTACATTGAGTTGGCTTTAACTAAGGCAGCTTACCCTCCATGATGTGAGGGATCCTCACGCAATCAGTTGAAGGCTTTAAGGGCAAATGCTGAGATTTTCTAGAAAGAAAAGAATTCTGCCTCAAGACCACATCAACTCTTACCTGAGTTCCCAGCCTGCCAGCCTGCCTTGCAAATGTTAAACTTGCCAACCCCCACAGTTGTGTAAGCCAATTTCTTAAAATGAATAAATCTCAAAAGATAGATAAATAGCTACTTAGAGACAAAGACATAGATATCTCCTATTGGCTCTGTTTCTGCAGAGAACCTTGACTGATACAGCCTTCCAGTCCCAGTCTTCATCATATCTTGCCCAGATGAAAGTGCAGCCTCTCGCCGGGGCCCAGGCTTGCATGTCTAACCAAATCAAAGCCACATCATATCCCACCCTGCCTAACCCCTTCAGCGACTACTTCGCACTTTGCAGGCCCAGCTTCTGGCAGCATGGCCTATAGGACCCTAGAGGCTGTGGCCCCCACCACATCTCTTGGCCCTCACCCCTCAACCCCTCCACTCAAGCCACAGAGGCCTTCTGTTAGCTTCTCCAATGTGCCCAGCTCATTTGGACCTTAGGGCCTCTGTGCCTGCTCTTGTCTCTGCATGGGGCACCCACCACTGCACCCTTCATGTTGCTGCTTTGACCTTCATGTCTCTGTTAAACATTACCTTATCAGAGTCCTTTGTGTGGACACCCCTGGTACTCTCTACCACTCCCCTTGTTTGGCTCCTCTATTCACTTAGCAACATTTATGATTTTATATTTATTTGCTGATATATCTGTTTATTATCTGTCTTCCCCACTATACTTTAAGCATCTCAAAGGCAGGGACCATGTCGTTTCTATTCACCATTATATCCTCAGCACCTAGTACAAAAATAGAGGGTTCATGAACAATCGGGTGGCTGAACCCATGGGGCCTAGCAGCAACTATGCAGCCTCCTCTTCCCATGTTCCTCGCCCATAACTGAAGCTGCTACCTCAACACACGGCTGGCCCCAAACCTGAACAGGTGACTTTGCTAAGAATATATATGAAGCCTTTATAAAGCCTAAATCTGCATGATTCAGCATCTAAGAACTGTCAAGTTGAGGAAGCCTGGCTTAATTAGCAAAAGTGATAAAATAGAAATTCCATTAAAAAGTGCCCCCAAACAACCGTCCACCACAATACCTATTTTAAAAAAGTCCCTGTCTTAGCTAACCTCCTGCTCTCATAATCTCCCACTGCTCCCCTCCGACCCTCTCCAAACAAAACCTCCTCTCCCTCATCCAATCTGCATAGACTTTCTGTCTCAATTGCATAGATTAGCTTAGCTTTTCTTCCAGCAATAAAGACCTTTTTTTTGTAAGAGGAGGAGGTTGCATAAAAGATAGTCCAGAAATTATTAGATTCTCTTTGGCTGCCTTGGGGAGGTAGAAAAATCTGTCAACACTCTCACATTAAATGTTTGTCCTCTCACATACAATTCACAATAGACTTCAAACTGATTAATGTAGTATCCTTGATAATTTCTTGCGAGACACATAAATTGCATTGCCCAATTTGTTAATGGAAACTGTAGACTGGCAGCCTATGTGCCTCGTGGCATAATGGTCTATTGTCTATGCTGAGAAACTTTTGGATAAGAAACAGAAAGTAGGGTGTTTGTCTTTCCCACATATTTCAGTCAACCGAGAGTCTCTCTGGGCTCAGGGTTCAAGACAGGAACAGGCTGTGGAAATACAAGAATGAATCCAGACATGAAATGGAATCGAAGACTTGGCCGCATTCCAAGTCACCCGTCTAGATGAATTTCAATCCTGGGCCTGCTTTTTTAAGCTACACAATTTTTCAATAAATTATCTGCCATTATAAAATGCTGCAGATAATTTTCGTGCTTGATGTATTTGTTCATTCTTGAAAAACTGTGGTTTCCCCGCTCTGAGGGACATTTATCCATTCTTCTTCTTAGCTCATCTGAGCAGAAAGAGAAAGAAATGCACAGGGTCGAAATGAGACAAGGACTGATCTGTTTTCTATTCCCATTTCAACCCTGAGTGACTTGAACAAGGCAATTACCTTCCCTATACCTTAATTTTTCCTTTTAAAATGGGGTTAGCAGTATCTGCCTTTTACCCAAAGTCCCAGAGGTAATGAGATGAAGTGGAATCCACTCTCCAGAAACACCTTTACAATGAAACTACTGCAGGTAGAAAATATGAAATTTCTACATCTTCTACAAGCCAATAGCTATTTACATTGTATTGCACTTGATAATAAATTTCCTCAGAAGAAAAGGTTCCTGACCAATTGTTAGTAGTGGCTGTATTAAGATTTGTCTTGTTGAGCGTACATATTTTCAGGGCACAGCAAAGAGAATGGGCACTTAGCATCAGGACTATGAGTCTGGACACTTAGTCCAGACTTAGAGACATGGATGGCTATTAGTCACAGGTTGTTGGGACTAAAACTGTTTTGATTATTTTAAATGCTTTTTCAAACTCCAGAGAGATGAGAGGAAGTGTAAAATACCAACCAACACCCACATTTATGGTGTAACTTACCATATCAAGAAATGTTTACTCATATCCGTTGGCACCAATTGAAGCAGTTTCTAAACAATGTCCCACCAAAAATAAGCTTATTTGGAGTGCTTGACAGAATGATAAAGTACAAGCTTCACTTTTTCTGCATGTAGCCAATCCGTCTCCCACAACCCCCACCCCCAGTTCAGTGTTCATTCCAGCTGCTGCAGCGAGAGAAGCTCATCCCAGATCTGTCCCTGCCTACCCACCCACCAAAAGCCTTCCACTGCGGCGATGCAATAGTCAGCTAACTCAACCTCAAGCAGAGCACAACACAATAGAGTTAAGACCCATCTAGAGGGTTTGAGAGTGGGTGGATTATATCAGCAAACCATGTATCAGTACCCACTGATACTCAGAGCAAATGTCACATATAAAACGCAGCCTTGTCCTCAATAGGGTTGCAGTATTCCAAGGGGATTTGCAAAACTCATGCTACAGTGGTTTAAAACAAAACACCCCACATACTGGAAAACTGCACCATGACATGGTAAGGAATGTAGGGGTTGGGAGGTGGGCACTGTGTGGCGTGTAATGAATTCGACCTCATAAAATGCATGCTGCTTTCTTGCTAGGTTACTGAAATGCCTAATGAATACTGGTTGGTCTAGGTGCCGGCTGAAGATTGGCGCCACCTGGTGGCAGTTACCTGCCTCACATTTCTGTATCAGGCTGGGGGACTTGCAGAACATCCTCAGAGATTCCAGGACCCTTCAGATGACTGATATAAACTTGCCAGGCTGGAAAGGCTGACCAGGGAGCATAATACAGATTCAGGAGGTCCCTTTCTGTCTCCCTGCTTCCTGAGGCAGGGTCTCCCTCTCCACCACATCCTCTTCTCCACCCTAAGAACCTTAACTTACCACTAGGAGCTTTGTGGTCGCCACCAGCCCTGGCCTGCCCACTTGGCTCCACTCTGGAAAACACTCTCCTTTATTTCCTCAAAGCCCCACTACCATGGAATTTTTGGATGAGGCATATTTTACTAAAGATTTGAAGAGTTGGATCGGGGAATTACAGCCTAGGACAAATTGTGTTTTCTTGAATTCGCACTCAGATACCACTGTTTTTTGCAATGCATTGAGCAGCCATCCCTGCAGGAAATGTCTTGCTGGCTGTGTCCTTTTGCAAGTCCCTCTTTCAACCATGGGGCTCAGGTGCACTCGCACTCTTTCTCGCCCCTCTTTCTGTCATGCTTAATATAGTATCTTTTTCCCTTTTTCTTGTTACCTGTACTCTTGATATTTTTTTCCCACAGAGATCAATTTAGCATTTTCACTCCCCACCTAAATTAGGTTTCTGCCCTATTTTTTCCTATCCCAAAATACAATAAGGTCCCCAGCCAACCCAAAGACCGTCTAACTTGCTCTCTCTCAGCAATTCAAAGCCTGCAGAAGCTTTAGAATTCAAGTTTTGTTTGTTTTTCTTAACATATCCACCCAGTTGAAATTTCAGGATGGACTATCAGCCACTTGCCTCCTCAAACACCATTACTGCCCTCCCTCCTCTCCCTAAGCAGACTGGAGGGAGGAGGAGTGTGGGTGAGGGAGCTCAGCTTCTTCCTGCATGAGTCTGTGTTTCAATACCTCTCGTTAAAGCATTCCCAGACTCTTGAGCCATTCCTAGCAACACACCCTTTTCAGAACCTTTTTTTTTCCTAAGACTGCTGCCCAAGAAAGAATCTGTAATGGGGCCATGAGGTCCAAGGCAGACCAACAGCATTCACCACTACACTTCATCATGCACATCATGCTGGGAAGGGCCAGTGGATTTACAACCTGATCTCTTCTGAGAAGCTGCCAACCTGGCCGTAAATAACTGAGACCATTCTCTAAACTTCTTCATAAGAAATGTGCAGGTCTGAAGATATTTTATTTTAAAAACTAAGTAAAATTCAGGACATTCTAATGGTGTAGCCACTATTAAGGTTCATTTGTTCAACGATTAAAGTCCTACGTGTTCTGAGTTCAGACCAGAGTAATCCAGGTCGGTTTCTATCCCAGAAATAAAAGGAGATTTGTACTGCCATACATAAAGGTTGTATTACAAAGTCATAAAAGTTGAGATGGTGCAGAGCTGACACCAGTAAGGAGGGATAGATGAAGGAAACAGAACAAAAACCCAGAAATAGAGCCAAGAATACAGTGAGTGGTATGTGGTCCAAGTGCAAATTCAAATCATCAGGAAAAGGATAGAGTATCCAATAAGTGGTCCTGGGAAAAGTGTAAGCAATGTTGGAGAAAAAAAATTTGGAGTTTCTTCTCATAATACTCAACAAAATAAATCCTTAGCTGAATAGTTAGAATGCAAATAAACAAATAAATAAATATCGGTAAATGTTTTTGTGATTTTGGAACAGAGAAGGTCCTTCTAAGTATAATACAATAGAAGCCATAAAGAGTTCTTTCCAAATTAGGAAAGACAATATGAGCACCCCAATATACAATTGAGTAAATTATACAAGTGGTCAGTTCACAAAACAAGAAATGAAAATGATTAAAAAGCATAATTATTGATATTGTTTGGCTGTGTCCCCATTCAAATCTCATCTTGAATTTCCACGTGTTGTGAAAAGGACCCAGTGGGAGGTAATTGAGTCATGGGAGCAGGTCTTTCCCATGCTGTTCTCCTGATAGTGAATAAGTCTCACAAGATCTGATAGTTTTGAAAAGAAGAGTTTCCCTGCACAAGTTTTTCTCTTGTCTGCCACCATGTGAGATGTGCCTTTCACCTTCCGCCATGATTATGAGGCCTCCCCATCCATGTGGAACTGTAAGTCCAATAAAACTCGTTCTTTTGGAAATTGCCCGGTCTCAGGTATGTCTTTATCAGCAGCATGAAAACAGACTGATACAATTATAAAATTTTAATTTACAATGAGTTAAGAATTATAATTAGAGAACCATGTATGACCTATCATGTTGGCAAACACTATGATACATGATAATGCCCAGTGCAGCTGTGCAAATGAAAGGGTAATCTCATAAACTGGTACAGATTGGCACATATTTTCTGGAAAATGACAGTATATATCAAACCTTTTAAAAACGCTGTAACTTAGTTCTGGTGACTTTAACCTTGGGAAATAAAAATGGGAGCAACAACACATATTTGAATATGTTAATTAAAGTGTCACTTAAATATTAGAACATTGTAAATAACTCAAATGTCCCAAATAGAAGAAATAGAAGACTAGCTAAATAACTATGGTACTTCCATGCAATAGAACATTATTGCAGCTATTAAAAATTTTGTTATAGAAATATTTATTGACATAAAAAGATAACTGTGACATAGTGTTGTTTTTAAAGTAATCTAACAGTATGCTTATGTGTGTACAAATACGAGTGTGTGTAGGAAGATATCAGGAAGATATAGGAAGATATCAATCCATTTTCTCAGAATTTATTTCTAGGTGATATAATTAGAAAAACCTTTGAAGTTTTTTTCAATGCTTGTCTATATTTTCAAATTGACAATGAGTATATAGTACTTGTAGTGAGAAACCTATCTATTAAAGAAAGAGGTAAGAAAAGCTCAGGCACTCAGGCTCTTTGCCTGAAGGCTCTCATTCAAGCAGATACTGGGCCAATTTCTGAGGAGGATGCTGTCAAGAGGGCTTCTTGCTAGATGAGGGGGACAAATCTGGTGAGAATTCTAATGATTTTTGAAACCCAAGATGATATTTTTCTGTGAAGTATTTCCTTGGTGCCGATTTTGTGATGAAAATAGAGGAGCACCACATGTGCTCTGCCTAGAAGGAACATTTAATCTAATCAAGCAGATGAAATAGTCATATATAAAATGTAACCTAGAGAACACCACAATGAAATTCTGACTTGCGCAATTTGAGCAGAGACTGCAGTAAGAATTTGCTTCCTTCCCTGTCTTGTTCATGGGTAGGTGTCAGTGTGGTCTTCCCTCTGAGGAGCTGCCCCATGGGAATTGACTCCACCAGGAGGCAGCAGCATTTGAGCATGGGGATCCTGTGATGCCAGTTCTTCCATGAATTAAATGCATGCGCTTGAGCATCCGCCTTGATAGGTCACCCCATCGCGAGACAGGGCAACTCTGGGACATTCCTGCCCAGAGCTTGTGTTTGGGTGCAGTTGATGGAGGCTTGGTCCTGGCCTGTCTCTGCAGAAAGATGGGACATGTACTCGTGTCACTATAACCCAGGGTAGACTGGGTGATGTGTCAGAGAGGTACAGAGGGCTTCATATCCCCTATCCTTTCAACTAAACACACAGCTTCCTTCGGCCCTTGGCCCCATTTAACGACTGCTCTCTCCCCTCCCTTTCATGGCCAAGTGTATTAAGAATAGAGTCTACACCTACTGCTTCCACTTCCTCACTTTCCACTTGACTCACCTGGTCCATCATCACCTTCTCTGACGATGCCACTAAAATTGAATCTGTCCTGGGTCTCTGATGTCCAAAGCAGAGAGCAAGTTCCCACCTTCATCCTCCCTCCCCTCAGAGGCAGGCTCTACCCACCCCTGGAGTCTCTCTCCCTCCTGCCCCTCCCTCTCCCCTCCAGCCTCTCCCCTGGAGTTGCCCCCAACCCCCAGTTGTGGACCTCCTCTCTTCTCATGGCCATCTTGCATCCGCTTGTCTTCTTATGGTTTTTGGACACATGAGGACTCCCAAATCCAATATCAGCCCAAATCCAGACACAGACATCTAACTGCTGGCCCTCCAAGTCAACATATCCAAAAGGCAATCTACCAACTTCCCCCAACAAGCCTGTTCCTCTTCCCTGGGTCCGCACACTAGTGACAGTCACCTTCACTCCCCCATTCACCCAGGCCAGAAATTCAGGTAAATTCTGCCATCCACAGCCAAGTCCACCAGCTCTTCCCCCAAGCCACAGTGCTTCCTGAATCTCTCCCTCATATCATGCATCCATCCTGCCACAGCCCTCCCTCAGGCCAGTGCCATTTCCTGCCAGGTCTGCAGAGCACCCCAAAGGCTCACTGCCTCCGGGCTTTTCCACCTCCATCCCTGCCCCACTATTGCCAGAGCACAAGTATCTGACCATGTTCATTCTCTGTTTAAAACCACCTCATGGTTTTCTACCAACTTCAGAATAAATCACAACTCTCCAGCCTGTCATGATTTGCTTCTGTCTTCCTTTCCAACCAAGTCTTGTGGCACTTCCTCACACAGCCATGTCCTGTTCAATTCTAATGGCATCTTAGTACCTGCCTCATGCCAGGCTCTTCCCCCATGCCTTTGCACTTGCTCCCTCCCCTCCCTATAGTGTCCACCTCACCTGCCTACCTCCTACTTGTATATCAGGGTTTAGCCATGCTATTCCTCCTCCAGGAAGCTTCCCTGACCAGCTTGGTTGAATATCTCACCAATGCATTATGCACTTACGCACATGCACAAAACACTGGACCATTGTATTTAGGCTTATTTTTAATTTTTACATTGTATCTGTATTTGAAAAAGGCTCACTCATGCCCCTCCTTAATGTCTCCACTCCCCTTGAAGAGGTAACCACTGTCAGCTACTTCCCATGGCGCACTCTTTGGCACTACTCCCCTGCAGACTGTGAGCTCCAGAAGAAGAAAACAACAACTAGGACTCTCCTCAGTGTCACAGCCCCTAGCACAGGACCAGATGTAGAACAGGTGCTGAATAAATCTTTGCTGAATTTATCGATTAACCAGTTGCAATTTTTGCCTGCCTGCAAGAGAACTTTCAAAGGTCTTTGGAATTTGGCTCTAACATCCAGATGTGAGTGAACCAATAAATACATGAGTATTGCTTTCTTTTACTATCAAGAAGCCACATGGACCTGAAATTTTTTTTCCAGGAAGTAAAAAGTCAAGCATCTAGCACCATGCTGTGAGAAGGAGAGAGAGTCTGAGGGACATTTGAGGAAGAGCAGGAGGAACGAGGCTGCTCAGCTTGTATCAAATGAGAGATGGCCTCAAAAGCCCTCAATGCAAAGGGGACTCAGAGGAACAGCAGGTTCATGGTCACCTTGCGTTTGCAGGACCATCCCAGGAGGTTTGCAGATTCAGGTTTGCTTGTGACATAGGATAAAGTGTGAAAGCTACGTGACCACAGGTTTTTCACTGGGTTTAAGGAGGAACTGCATCAGTCGCAGCTACCAGCATCAGAAGTCTCAATGCCAGTGATTCTCAGCCCCAGCTGCACAGGAGTATCACCTGGGGAGCTTCTAGATCTCTGGTGCCCAAAGCTGCACTGCAGGCCAATTAAATCAGAAGCTCTAGAGTGGGATCTACACACTGGAATTTTTCAAGGCTCCCTAGACAATTCCAATGTGCAACCAAGACCAAGAGCTGTGTGCTTCCAAGTTGAACATACACAGGAATTACTGGGTAGTCTTGTTAAAATGCATATTCTGATTTTGTCCCTCTGGGGTGGAGCCTGAGAGTCTGCATCTGTAATAAGCTTCCAAGGGTCGCTGATGTAGCTCAGCTTTAGAATTAGTGAGCAGCATGTCACAAGGGGTATTCAAGAAGATTCTGGATGATTATGTAGTATGGATATTGCAAAGAATGGTAATGCACTGGATTGGGGTTGGGATTATGTCAATGTTCTTCAACCTTTCTGTAACAGCTGAAATTTTCTACCCACCCACCCCCAAACAATATCATCCACAGAAAGCCTATACGTAAACCCAGCAAAGCAGAGTTATCTAATTAGAATAAAGATGGAGAACCCAGAGCTGTGCCCTCTTGGTCGCCTTCTTCCCCTACCTTAAGGCACCCAGAGTCTCCACCAAGTACATTATGAAGACACCTAGTTATTATTTAATAAGCCTGTCAACCTTGATTTCAAATGCTGAGGATTATTTCAGAAACTGAAACTGTTCTTGCTTTCAACAACGCTCCCACTAGTGAGATATAAGGAAACCTAGATTAATGAGCACCAAGATATTATGGCATTAAGGACAAGGGAATCTGCAGGATTTGAGGCTACATGGTCTGCATTCAGCAAGCTTATCCTGTAAAATGTGTCAAGCCTCATTCACTGCTTACAGGGATGAACAAAGGCATGAAGCTGTTGCTTGACCCTTCCTTCTGAAAGTTCCGATAAGTCCATCAGCAGAATTTAATGATCAAAATCATGGTGCTGGGTTCTCTCATGTCTATGACAACCCAGCACATATCTCACCAGGTGGGGGCCAGCCAGTCTCTTCTGTTGCTATCTCTTGCTGTTGCTGTTATGTTCACTTATAGTGCATCCTTAACCCCAGATGTCTTCTCCCAAGGCAGATATTAATTCTGAGAGCTGATAAAATCCTAACTGGCAGAAATCTAGGAAATAGCAGAATGAAAGGTTAAGCAAGCATAGAGCCACACAAAATAAGATTGTGCTGGCTCATTGACCAACTCTCTAAAATAATGATTTTAACAAATACATACATATAAATAGACATGTCTCCAGTTAACTACAAGATATAGTTTAAAAAATACTTTTCTAAAAAGACCTCAAGGTGAAAAAAGTATTTAATTTTATGTTTTCTAATAATGGAATTTCATTGATTTGACCTACCTTCATTTATAATTTTTGATAAGTTGGACACTGTTTGGATTGAGCATTTGTAATTTCTGTGTAAACGGGGTTTATCTGAGCAATATTTAGAAGGATGTGTTTAAACTTTTATCTCATCCAAGGATCAAATCTGCCTTTTATTTTTCAGTGGGGATGTGGCACGGGAAGGGTGTAGTTGTCAAGTGCCTGGGGGAGCAAAAGACTGCGAATCTGGAAACCTAGAATGCCAGCTTAGCTCAATTTTTCCTACATAATTTATTACTAAATTTTATTGTGATAAAACATGTATAATAAAATTTGCCATTTTATAGTGTACAATTCAGTGACATTAAATAAATTCACAATGTTGTACAACCATCACCACCATCCATTTCCAGAGCTACTTCTTTATTTCAACTTTTCTGTAACAGCTGAAATTTTCTACCCACCCACCCCTAAACAAAATCATCCACATCTTTATCTCAAACAGATTCTGTACCCATTAGACAATAACTCTCTTCTCCTCCCTCCAACTCCTGGTAAACCTCTCATCTACTTTCTGTCTCCATGAATTTGCCTATTCTATATAGATCACATAAATGGAATCCTGCAATGCTTATCCTTTTGTGTCTGGCTTATTCAGTTAGCAGAATATTTGCAGGCTTTATCCATGTTGTCGCACATGTCATAACGTCCTTTTTTTTTTTTTTTCTTTTTGAGACGGAGTCTCGCTCTGTCGCCCAGACTGGAGTGCAGTGGCGCAATCTCGGCTCACTGCAAGCTCCGCCTCCCGTGTTCACGCCATTCTCCTGCCTCAGCCTCTCCGAGTAGCTGGGACTACAGGCGCCCGCCACCACGCCCAGCTAATTTTTTGTATTTTTAGTAGAGACGGGGTTTCACCGTGGTCTCGATCTCCTGACCTCGTGATCCGCCCGCCTCGGCCTCCCAAAGTGCTGGGATTACAAGCGTGAGCCACTGTGCCCGGCCAACGTCCTTCTTTTTTAAAGTTGAATGTTTTCACTCTTGTCCGTGTGAAGAGTCCACCAAACAGGCTTTGTGTGAGCATTTATTTCACCTGGGTGCAAGCGGGCTGAGTCCGAAAAGAGTCAGTGAAGGGAGATAAGGGTGGGGCCATTTTATAGGATTTGGATAGGTAGAGGAAAATTACAGTCAAAGGGGGTTGTTCTCTGGCAGGCAGGGGCGGGGGACACAAGGTGCTCAGTCGGGGAACTTTTGAGCCAGGATGAGCCAGGAGAAGGAATTTCACAAGGTAATGTCATCAGTTAAGGCAGGAACAGGCCATTTTCACTTTTGTGATTCTTCGGTTACTTCAGGCCATCTGGCTGTATATGTGCAGGTCACAGGCGATATGATGGCTTAGCTTGGGCTCAGAGGCCTGACAGAATGATATTCCATTGCATGTATAAGCCACATTTTGTTTGTCCATTCATCTGTTGGTGGGCATTTGGGTTGTTTCCACCTTTTAGCTGTTGTGAATGATGTTGTGTGCAGATTCCAACAATGTCTGAGTCGTGGCTTTCAATTTTTGGTGTCTATACCTAAAAATAGAATTGCTGTATCCTATTTCTATGTTGTATTTAATTATCCCTACAGGAACATGGAAAAACCAATGCTCCTGACTGTAACACCTTTTAGCTGAAATTAAGCCCATATTTTTTGTTGTTTTCACATAAATAACAATTACTTTTGCTTCTTTAAAAAGGGATGGACTTTTTAAAGGCTGATAAATTATGTTTATGTATTTATCTTTGCATGTTCATAATGATCGGATCTGTGATTTCACAAAGGGAAAGAGCAGATTGTATTTTGTATTCAGGTATGGTGCGGCCAGCAGATCAGGACATGGTTGCCACTGAAAGACACTTTATTACTCACAGTTCCCTAGCTGAAGGGCCACGGCCCCACACCAAGCCAAGCCACACAGGAAAGCCTTTATTGGGGTTTTCTCAGGAAGGAGCAGGCAAGGCCAGGTAAACAGGTTTAAGATTGGCTGGTTTGAATAACTTCAGCAGGCTCCAGGGTGTAGGAGCTGCCCCTAGTTTTCTGATGCCTGCCTTTGGGTGATTAGGGCAGGAAAATAGTGTCCTACCCTGTAAGAGCCCAAGAAAGCAAGCAAGTGGAAGTATGGCTTTGTTTCGGTTAGTTTGCATGTGAAAGGCATCCAAGTGGAAAGTTGTTTGTTTTCCAAAGGAATTAGCTCTGCCTGAAACAGTCAGTCCCTCCCTGAGCTGCAGGGACCCAGATGCCAAAGCATCAGATACAGAACCAGAAAACACAGTTATTACACACTTTAATAAAGTCATTAAATCACGGACAACAATGGAGTCCCAATAGACTTGCATACCTAAGGTCTGAAAGAGTTCTCAGTGCTAGCTGTCTATTACAATAACTTGGGGGAAGTTTCTAAAATGTAATTTCCTGCTCCCACTCCCAAGCCAATTGAATGAATACCTTTGGGCACTGATCATGTTAAAAGTTTCCCTGGTGATTCTCTTGTGCATTTGGGGTTGAGAACCATTGGCCTAAGACAATGTTTCTCAAAGTCTGAACCACAAAGAGCAACATCAGCATCTCTTGAGAACTTGTTAGAAATGCAAATTCTCAGGCCCACCCCAGCCCTGCTGAGTCAGAAACTCTGGGTGGGACCCAGCCCTGTGGGGTTGTAGAAGCCCTCCAGGTGATACTGAAGCCCACTCGAGTTTGAGGGCCACTGGTCCGGGGTAAGGAGCGTCAGCGAGTTAACCATAGTGTCCCTCCCATCACACTCCGACCCAGTCTCACTCAGTGCCCTGTAGCAATGTCTCAGCAAAGCTCAGCTAACATGTTTTGGTCACGAACTATTTGTCCGCATGAGGCAGGGCTGTTCTTTCAGGTAGGAGAAGTCAGTGCAATTTGGAGGTTTTCAGGTTCTCCCTGCCCCTGTAGTCTCCAAACATTTTGCTTACAAGCAATGCCATTACAGCAACCAGGAGGGACTGAGATCAGCTAGGAAACACAATATGCAGTCCCTGCCATAGTGGCTGGAGAGCCCTGAGGTTCCCACAGGAGGCGACAATTCAGAGGGTTTTGAAAGCCAGGTGAGACTGGAGCAGCCTGTCTGCGCAGAACACATGCACTCACACCCTGCTTGGTGCAATCTGTGATTGGTCACTTAAGCACTCTTCGAGTATCTTCAAATGCAAATTTGATATGCAGAGCGACTGAATAAGTAGCAAAAACCGTGAGGCTTTACAAAGAAGTGATTAAAAGGAAACAGAGTATCTACAAAGGAGAAATTGAGTGAGTAAGTGGGTTTTCCTCATTGGAAGAAAATCATTGCATAAAATAAGCATGAATGGTAAACAGAGTGGAAGAAAAAAATCATTGGGTGGCTTTTCTCCATTGACAAGAGGCTGGTTTTCTGACATCACAGACCTGGATTCTAATCTCAGCTCCTCCCTTTACCAGCTGTGAATTTGGGAAAATTAATTAAATTCTAAATTTGGTTTCCTCATCTACCAAATGGGATTGATAGTACCTACCCAATCATTTGCTTAAGGATTAAATAAGATAATGCTAGTAAAATGCTTGGCTTTGTGCTTTTCATCAACACTCAAATTTAACTACCATTTCTGCTATTAATACTATCATTAGCATTATTATTAGCACAGTGATCTGGAGTAAGTACCCCCAAATATTAGCTGTTCTTCCCAGTATTATTATTATTATTATTAGGAATTCTGAGTATCTCCATTATACTCACATCTAAGAAAAGGGCTGTAACTAACCAGACAAACCAAGGACCCCCAAACCCCATGAAAAATATATTTTCCCAAAATTCAAAAACTTTATTTAAGTCTTCTACTTAAAAGGAAACTTCCTTTTAACAGAAAAGGATAAATTGTGCTGCTGTAACAAACCTCAACATCTCAGTGGCTTAACACCACAAAGGTTTGTTTCTTGCTCATGTCCCAGTCAAATGTGAGTCAATTGGCACCTATCCTCCAAGGGGTAATTCAGGGACCCAGGCAGCTTCTATCTGAAGATATATTCTCAAAGCCCAGGCTTAGAAATGGCTTATGCTATGTGGCTTTCACCCACTCACTAATCCGAGTTCTAGGATTAGTCTTATCTCTCTCATTCAGGCCAATTATTCTGATACCGATAAATCCACTTATCACATAGCATGAACTGGGCCTTATCAACCATCATGGTAGTTCTCAACTGAATGTACTAGTTGGTCTACAACCCTGCACTAAATTGAGCATAAGTGTAGTCTGGCAGGTATGAATTGAGTGGTATAATTACCTCCTTCATTCAGAGACTGTACTTCTATTAATGTAGCCTGAGTTTGCGTTCTTTTTTGGGGGGGTGGTCGGGGGCAAGTGATATTGAACTGATCATCAACTGAAATTGCTGTGGGTATACAACAGATTCAGTGCCCTGTCATCAATGTTTTCTCTTTTTTTCAATCTGAACAGGAGTATTCATTATGAAAAAAGTCCACAAGAAAAACATAAATTGAAAAGATTTGTTTTCTGTAGTGTATTCATTAGTATCACCTATCCGCCCTACGCAGGTGACAAGTCTCCCTGGAGTGGGCTTTATAGACCAAGCTTATTAATGGCAAATGCTGAGAAAGGTAGCTGCCAAGGCTTGACTGCCCCTGCAATAACAATAACAAAAATAAAAAACCTAAAATAATAAGTATCTTATACTGACCTTTCCTGTTTACCTTGCTGTAGGTACCACATCTGTGTGACTGTGCTGATCTACTTCCTCCCCCTGCTGGTGATTGGCTATGCATACACCGTAGTGGGAATCACACTATGGGCCAGTGAGATCCCCGGGGACTCCTCTGACCGCTACCATGAGCAAGTCTCTGCCAAGCGCAAGGTGAGCAGAGGCAGGCAGAACTAACCCACCCTGGCACAGATAACAGGCTGTGGAGAAGGGATGGCACACTTGTGAGCCCCAGAGGCAGCAAGCACAAAATATCCCCAGGTATGGGGAGCAACAGAGAGGAGGAGAGGAATCTTTCTTCAGTGTCTTTGGAACCTAGATCTCGCTGGACAGGCGTGAGCCACTTCGCTTGCTCTTAAAGAGTAATTGCAACCTCTTGATCCATTAAAACACACACACACACACACACACACACACACACTTAAATAAAAAATCAGTGAAGAGCGATTTGGTCCTCTTCTTGTTATTTATTTAAAGTTTGACAAGATAATACATTCACGTGGTTCAAACATCAAAAAGCATTCAAAGGAACAAAATTATAGTGATGAAGAACGGATCAGGGGTTTCCAGGAGTCAGTGTTTGGAGGGGCTTGGGAGGAGTGGCCTACAAAGCGAGTGCGTGAGTGAGTTCCTTTGCAGTGATGGAGCAGCTCTGTATCCTGACTGTGGTGGTGTTTTCTTTTTTTTTTTTTTTTTTTTTTGAGACAGAGTCTCGCTCTGTCGCCCAGGCTGGAGTGCAATGGGCACGATCTCGGCTCACTGCAAGCTCCGCCTCCTGGGATCACGCCATCCTCCTGCCTCAGCCTCCCGAGTAGCTGGGACTACAGGGGTGTGCCACCTCGCCTGGCTAATTTTTTGTATTTTTAGCAGAGACGGGGTTTCACCATGTTAGCCAGGATGGTCTCGATCTCCTGACCTCGTGATCTGCCCGCCTCGGCCTCCCAAAGTGCGGGATTACAGGCGTGAGCCACCGCTCCCAGCCTAGGTGTTTTCATCTATACCTGTGATGAAGTTTCATAAACCTATACGCCAAAAATACAGTGCATGTAAAAACTGGCAAAACCCCACATATAGTCAGTAGTTTGATGAATGGTCAGTGTCCTGGTTTTGATAACTTGGTATGGCTATGTAAGATGATATCGAACAAACCGGACGGGTGGAGCCAAGATGGCCGAATAGGAACAGCTCCGGTCTCCAGCTCCAAGCCCCAGCGACACAGAAGACGGGTGATTTCTGCATTTCTGCTTGAGGTACCGGTTTCATCTCACTAGGGAGTGCCTAACAGTGGGTGCAGGACAGACGGTGAAGCGCACTGTGCGCGAGCCGAAGCAGGGCGAGGCATTGCCTCACTCGGGAAGCGCAAGGGGTCAGGGAGTTCCCTTTCCTAGTCAAAGAAAGGGGAAACAGACGGCACCTGGAATATCGGGTCAGTCCCATCCTAATACTGCGCTTCTCCAACGGGCCTGGAAAACGGCACACTAGGAGATTGTGTCCCGCACCTGGCTCGGAGGGTCCTATGCCCACGGAGTCTCGCTGATTGCTAGCACAGCAGTCTGAGATCAAGCTGCAAGGCGGCAGCGAGGCTGGGGGAGGGGCGCCCGCCATTGCCCAGGCTTGCTTAGGTAAACAAAGCAGCCAGGAAGCTCGAACTGGGTGGAGCCCACCACAGCTCAAGGAGGCCTGCCTGCCTCTGTAGGCTCCACCTCTGGGGGCAGGGCACAGACAAACAAAAACTCAGCAAGAACCTCCACAGACTTAAATGTCCCTGTCTGACTGACAGCTTTGAAGAGAGTAGTGGTTCTCCCAGCATGCAGCTGGAGATCTGAGAACGGACAGACTGCCTCCTAAAGTGGGTCCCTCACCCCTGAGCAGCCTAACTGGGAGGCACCCCCCCAGTAGGGACAGACTGACACCTCATTCAACCGGGTACTCCTCTGAGACAAAACTTTCAGAGGAACTATCAGACAGCTGAATTTGTGGTCTCACGAAAATCCGCTGTTCTGCAGCCACCACTGCTGACACCCAGCCAAACAGGGTCTGGAGTGGACCTCTAGTAAACTCCAACAGACCTGCAGCTGAGGGTCCTGTCTGGTAGAAGGAAAACTAACAAACAGAAAGGACATCCACACCAAAAACCCATCTGTACATCACCATCATCAAAGACAAAAAGTAGATAAAACCACAAAGATGGGGAAAAAACAGAGCAAAAAAACGGGAAACTCTAAAAAACAGAGCACCTCTCCTCCTCCAAAGGAACGCAGTTCCTCACCAGCAACGGAACAAAGCTGGATGGAGGATGACTATGATGAGTTGAGAGAAGAAGGCTTCAGACGATCAAACTACTCTGAGCTACGAGAGGAAATTCAAAACAATAGCAAAGAAGTTAAAAACTTTGAAAAAAAATTAGAACAATGGATAACTAGAATAACCAATGGAGAGAAGGGCTTAAAGGAGCTGATGGAGCTGAAAGCCAAGTTTCGAGAACTACGCGAAGATTGCAGAAGCCTCAGTAGCAGATGCGATCAACTGGAAGAAAGGGTATCACTGATGGAAGATGAAATGAAGAGAGAAGGGAAGTTTAGAGAAAAAAGAATAAAAAGAAATGAACAAAGCCTCCAAGAAATTTGGGACTATGTGAAAAGACCAAACCTACGTCTGATTGGTGTACCTGAAAATGATGGGGAGAATGGAACCAAGTTGGAAAACACTCTGCAAGATATTATCCAGGAGAACTTCCCCAATCTAGCAAGGCAGGCCAGCATTCAGATTCAGGAAATACAGAGAACGCCACAAAGATACGCCTCGAGAAGGGCAACTCCAAGACACATAATTGTCAGATTCACCAAAGTTGAAATGAAGGAAAAAATGTTAAGGGCAGCCAGAGAGAAAGGTCGGGTTACCCACAAAGGGAAGCCCATCAGACTAACAGCTGATCTCTCAGCAGAAACTCTACAAGCCAGAAGAGAGTGGGGGCCGATATTCAACATTCTTAAAGAAAAGAATTTTCAACCCAGAATTTCCTATCCCGCCAAACTAAGCTTCATAAGTGAAGGAGAAATAAAATACTTTACAGACAAGCAAACGCTGAGTGATTTTGTCACCACCAGGCCTGCCCTAAAAGAGCTCCTGAAGGAAGCACTAAACATGGAAAGGAACAACCGGTACCAGCCACTGCAAAAACATGCCAAATTGTAAAGACCATCGAGGCTAGGATGAAACTATAGCAACTAACGAGCAAAATAACCAACTAACATCATAATGACAGGATCAGATCCACACATAACAATATTAACGTTAAATGTAAATGGGCTAAATGCTCCGATCAAAAGACACAGACTGGCAAACTGGATAAGGAGTCAGGACCCATCAGTGTGCTGTATTCAGGAAACCCATCTCACGTGCAGAGACACACATAGACTCAAAATAAAGGGATGGAGGAAGATCTATCAAGCAACTGGAAAACAAAAAAAGGCAGGGGTTGCAATCCTAGTCTCTGACAAAATAGACTTTAAACCAACAAAGATCATAAGAGACAAAGAAGGCCATTACATAATGGTAAAGGGATCAATTCAACAAGAAGAGCTAACTATCCTAAATATATATGCACCCAACACAGGAGCACCCAGATTCATAAAGCAAGTCCTCAGTGACCTACAAAGGGACTTAAACTCCCACACAATAATAATGGGAGATTTTAACACCCCACTGTCAGCATTAGACAGATCAACGAGACAGAAAGTTAACAAGGATATCCAGGAATTGAACTCAGCTCTACATAAAGTGGACCTAATAGACATCTACAGAACTCTCCACCCCAAGTCAACAGAATATACATTTTTTTCAGCACCACACCACACCTATTCCAAAATTGACCACATAGTTGGAAGTAAAGCTCTCCTCAGCAAATGTAAAAGAACAGAAATTATAACAAACTGTCTCTCAGACCACAGTGCAATCAAACTAGAGCTCAGGATTAAGAAACTCACTCAAAACCGCTCAACTACATGGAAACTGAACAACCTGCTCCTGAATGACTATTGGGTACATAATGAAATGAAGGCAGAAATAAAGATGTTCTTTGAAACCAACGAGAACAAAGACACAACATACCAGAATCTCTGGGACACATTCGAAGCAGTGTGTAGAGGGAAATTTGTAGCACTAAATGCCCACAAGAGAAAGCAGGAAAGATCCAAAATTGACACCCTAACATCACAATTAAAAGAACTAGAAAAGCAAGAGCAAACACATTCAAAAGCTAGCAGACGGCTAGAAATAACTAAAATCAGAGCAGAACTGAAGGAAATAGAGACACAAAAAACCCTTCAAAAAATTAATGAATCCAGGAGCTGGTTTTTTGAAAAGATCAACAAAATTGATGGACCGCTAGCAAGACTAATAAAGAGGAAAAGAGAGAAGAATCAAATAGATGCAATAAAAAACGAAAAAGGGGATATCACCACTGATCCCACAGAAATACAATCTACCATCAGAGAATACCACAAACACCTCTATGCAAATAAACTAGAAAATCTAGAAGAAATGGATAAATTCCTCGACAAATACACCCTCCCAAGACTAAACCAGGAAGAAGTTGAATCTCTGAATAGACCAATAACAGGTTCTGAATTTGTGGCAATAATCAATAGCTTACCAACCAAAAAGAGTCCAGGACCTGATGGATTCACAGCTGAATTCTACCAGAGGTACAAGGAGGAACTGGTACCATTCCTTCTGAAACTATTCCAATCGATAGAAAAAGAGGGAATCCTCCCTAACACATTTTATGAAGCCAGCATCATCCTGATACCAAAACCTGGCAGAGACATAACCAAAAAAGAGAATTTCAGACCAATATCCTTGATGAACATTGATGCAAAAATCCTCAATAAAATACTGGCAAACCGAATCCAGCAGCACATCAAAAAGCTTATCCACCATGATCAAGTGGGCTTCATCCCTGGGATGCAAGGCTGGTTCAACATACGCAAATCAATAAATGTAATCCAGCATATAAACAGAACCAAAGACAAAAACCACATGATTATCTCAATAGATGCAGAAAAGGCCTTTGACAAAATTCAACAACCCTTCATGCTAAAAACTCTCAATAAATTAGGTATTGATGGGACGTATCTCAA
>NW_026652290.1:9663938-9728185 GCF_009828535.3 Hylobates moloch | reverse complement strand
AAGCTACCAATGACTTTCTTCACAGAATTGGAAAAAACTACTTTAAAGTTCATATGGAACCAAAAAAGAGCCCGCATCGCCAAGTCAATCCTAAGCCAAAAGAACAAAGCTGGAGGCATCACGCTACCTGACTTCAAACTATACTACAAGGCTACAGTAACCAAAACAGCATGGTACTGGTACCACAACAGAGACATAGATCAATGGAACAGAACAGAGCCCTCAGAAATGATGCCGCATAGCTACAACTATCTGATCTTTGACAAACCTGACAAAAACAAGAAATGGGGAAAGGATTCCCTATTTAATAAATGGTGCTGGGAAAACTGGCTAGCCATATGTAGAAAGCTGCAACTGGATCCCTTCCTTACACCTTATACAAAAATTAATTCAAGATGGATTAAAGACTTATATGTTAGACCTAAAACCATTAAAATCCTACAAGAAAACCTAGGCAATACCATTCAGGACATAGGCGTGGGCAAGGACTTCATGTCTAAAACACCAAAAGCAATGGCAACAAAAGCCAAAATCGACAAATGGGATCTCATTAAACTAAAGAGCTTCTGCACAGCAAAAGAAACTATCATCAGAGTGAACAGGCAACCTACAGAATGGGAGAAAATTTTTGCAACCTACTCATCTGACAAAGGGCTAATATCCAGAATCTACAATGAACTCAAACAAATTTACAAGAAAAAAACAAACAACCCCATCAAAAAGTGGGCAGAGGACATGAACAGACACTTCTCAAAAGAAGACATTTATGCAGCCAAAAAACACATGAAGAAATGCTCATCATCACTGGCCATCAGAGAAATGCAAATCAAAACCACAGTGAGATACCATCTCACACCAGTTAGAATGGCCATCATTAAAAAATCAGGAAACAACAGGTGCTGGAGAGGATGTGGAGAAATAGGAACACTTTTACACTGTTGGTGGGACGGTAAACTAGTTCAACCATTGTGGAAGTCAGTGTGGCGATTCCTCAGGGATCTCGAACTAGAAATACCATTTGACCCAGCCATCCCATTACTGGGTATATACCCAAAGGACTATAAATCATGCTGCTATAAAGACACATGCACACGTATGTTTATTGTGGCACTATTCACAATAGCAAAGAGTTGGAACCAACCCAAATGTCCAACAACGATAGACTGGATTAAGAAAATGTGGCACCTATACACCATGGAATACTATGCAGCCATAAAAAATGATGAGTTCGTGTCCTTTGTAGGGACATGGATGAAACTGGAAAACATCATTCTCAGTAAACTATCGCAAGGACAAAAAACCAAACACCGCATGTTCTCACTCATAGGTGGGAATTGAACAATGAGAACTCATGGACACAGGAAGGGGAACATCACACTCTGGGGACTGTTGTGGGGTGGGGGCAGGGGGGAGGGACAGCATTAGGAGATACATCTAATGCTAAATGACGAGTTAATGGGTGCAGGAAATCAACTTGGCACATGGATACATATGTAACAAACCTGCACATTGTGCACATGTACCCTAAAACCCTGAAGTATAATTAAAAAAAAAAAAAAAAGAAATTCAACAAACCAAAAGACAAACGGAGAAGCCAAAGAAAGAAGAATGAATGCAACACTCATTCCCAGGCAATCATGGAGCAACTGCTGCAAACCTGTGGGGGAAAGAAAGTATAAATGTCCTTTGGGGATAAAGGCAATAGGTGACATTTATTTTTATTTTTTAAGGCAGTGTCTCGCTCTGTCACCCGGGCTATAGTGCAGTGGCATGTTCATAGCTCACCGCAGCCTCGACCTCCAGGGCTCAAGCAGTATTCTCACCTCAGCCTCCCACGTAGCTGGGATTACAGGCACGCACCACCACGCCTGTTTAATTTTGTTTATTTTTTGTAGAAATGAGGTCTCACTATGTTGCCCAGGCTGGTCTCGAACTCCTGAGCTTAAGCTATCCTCCCACCATGGCCTCCCAAAGTGCTGGGATTGTAGGTGTGAACCACCATGCCTGGCCAATAGGAGACATTTTAAGCTTGCCCTATTTAAACTTGACATCTATGAACCCTCTTGAAAAAAGCATAATAGAGAAACCATAGAATCCTTTTACTAAAGGACTCAAAGTGAATCAACTTTTATATATGATGATAAAAAGATTTGCATCTGCACAACTGGGAGAATGAGTTACTATCTCTTCCAGTCCCAAACAGTTGACTGTGGGAGGCTATGGGTGGAAGAGGTGTTTGGAACTGAAATTCAATCTTAACTCCATTTGAGAAGTTTATGAGGCATCCCAGTGGAGATGTTGAATAGGCAGTTGAATCTAAGAGACTAGAAGTTGGAAGACAGGTCTGGGATGAAGATACACATTTGGGAGTCACAGACATACAGGTGGTATTTAAGGCTTGAGAGTGGATGAGATCACTCAAAGAGTGTAGAGAAGAAGGCCAAGGAATAAGCCTTTGTTCACTCCAGTATTAAGAAATCAGGAAGAAGAGGAGGAATGAGCAAAGAAGACTGAGGTGGAAAGTCAGTGAGAAAGGAAGAAAACCAGAAGAGGGTGGTATCTGGAAGGCCAAGTGAAGGACGGGTAGCAAGAAGAAATGCCATCAGCTGTGTCAACTGTGGCTGAAAGATCAAAGTAAGATGAGACCTGAGGATTATCCACTGTTTTTAGCAATGCAGAAGTCACGGGCGACTTTGACAAGAGTGTTTCAGTGGAGCTGGAGCTGTCGAGTTGAAAGCCGGCTTGGAGGGAGTTTAAGAGACAGAGTTGGAGAGGAATTGGAGCAGTAAATATAGACAAGTTTTTCAAGAAGTTTTGCTGCAAATGGGGCAGATAAATAGGTGATAGCTGGTTGGGGTGGTGGGGTTGAGGTAATTTTTTTTTTTTGAGATGGAGTCTCGCTCTGTCACCCAGGCTGGAGTGCAGTGGTGCGATCTCGGCTCACTGCGGGCTCCGCCTCCCTGGTTCACGCCATTCTCCTGCCTCAGACTCTCGAGTGGCTGGGGCTGCAGGTGCCTGCCACCACGCCCGGCTAATTTTTTGTATTTTCAGTAGAGACAGGTTTCACTGTTGGCCAGGATGGTCTCAATCTCCTGACCTCGGCCTCCCAAAGTGCTGAGATTGCAGGTGTGAGCCACTGCACCCGGCCGAGATAATTATTTTTTTAAGATGGAACTGGATGTGGTGAGTAAGGCTAAGAGGGGTGATTTCTAATTCTGTTAGGCAATTGGCCAGCTGATTCTAGCCTCAGTGATGAGCTCTGGGTTGGAAAAATAAACTTGAGGATCATCATTGGATTTAAAATTGCCTAGAGATGGCCCAGTGCAGTGGCTTATGCCTGTGGTCCTAGCACTTTGGGAGGCCAAGGCAGGGGTATCGAGCTTAGGAGTTCAAGAGCAGCCTGGGCAACATGGCGAAACCCTGTATCTACAAAAAAACACAAAAATTATCTGGGCATGGTGGCGTGTGTCTGTGGTCTCAGCTGCTTGGAAGACTGAGGTTGAAGAAGGGTCACTTGAGCCTGGGAGGTGAAGGTTGCAGTGGGGTGGGATCGAGCCACTGCACTCCAGCCTGGGTGACAGAGCCAGATCGTGTCTCAAAAAAAAAAAAAAAAATGCCTAGAGATGAGATGATATGTCCTAGGGGAGCATATAGACTAAGAGTCAAGGGCCTAGCAGAGAACACTGAAGATACAGATTTTTTAATAGGCAGAGTTATTTGTTAAAAATCTCTTATCTTCAGAGTATTGGGAGCATGGTTTCCTCCTATGGTCATTCTCCTGTAGGCTTCTTTGTAGGTCTACAAAGCCAACAAAGAAGGGTTGATGAGTGCCAGAGATTTAGTAAAGAGCAAAGAATTCTAAGTTGGATGTAGCACCACAGGAAGTTATTTGGGATCTTCAAAGAGAATGTTTCAGGAATATAATGGAGGAGAAGGAGATTTATCATTAGTTGAGAAATTATTGGAAGATGATGAACTGGAGACAGTGAACACAGAACCCTATCAAGAACTTTGACTGTGAAGGAGGTAGAGCGAGAGAAAGGGCAACAATTGGAGGAGGAGAGACTTATTTTCAAGATGGTAGAGCTATGCATGACTAAACATTGATGGAAGGTTTCCAGGAGAAAAGGAGAGAAGGAGAGAGGGGAGAGTGAGGAGAGGAAGGCAGGGAAGGGTGGGGAGAGGACGGCAGGGGAAGAAAAAGGAGGGGAGGAGGGGAGAAAGAACTCTGAAACTTCCTCCACTTATAAAATAACGAAACTATCTGAAATCAGTTGGAACCAATATGGCAATGGGCTGAGCTTGCTGACATCATAGCCTGAATTTCCGCTGCATACTTTCCCATCAGGAAGTATAAAGTATGAATTGCGCATGCCCAAGGACTTTCCAGACCTCCCCTTTCCTTCCACCAATTACCAGCTAATCCCAGAATCCACTCCCAAACAGTTTCTAATGCAATTACTGCCTTGAAGCCAGCACAGGAAGACAGATTTGAGCTGGACTCCTCTCTTCTCATTTGTCAACTTGTAATAAAAGCCATTCTCTTCTCAAATACACAGTATCATAGTATTGGCTTTAACACACTGAGCATTGAGCCGCTTTTGCTAGGTAACAAGAGAATGTTCAATAAAGAAAAAGAAACTAGACATGCAAGAGTGTCTATTTATCATCTTCTACAGCAAGCTTCCACAAATAAGGGTCCACAGGCCAAATCCAGCCCACTGCCTGTTTTTGCGATAAAGTTTGATTGCAACCCAGCCACACCCACCTGTTTACACATTGTCTATGGCCGCCTTACAGCTACATCAGAGTTGAGTGGTTGTGACAGAGACCTTATGATCTGCAAAGACAGAACTTTTACTATCTGGCCCTTTACAGAGAATGTTTATCAATCCCTGTTCTACAGGAAAGGTGGGAAGGTTTTGGAGAAAGGACAACCTTCAGAAAAATCCAACTTCTGAGTCTGTTTCCTTTTCTGCAAAATAAGGACACCATTCATTAAATCAGTCTTTCATTTCACAAAAAAAAAAAAAAAAAAAAAAAAGATGATATCACTGGAGGAGGCTAGGTGAAGAGTACCTGGAACTGCTTTGCACCACTTTTGCAACTTCTCGAGGGCCTTCGATTAGTTCAAAATGAAACATTAAAAAAAATTTAATTATTATCATGGAAAGCCTCTCTGCCTTCTAGATCTGTCATCTACCCAGGTCCCAAGCTTGCACACACACACACAGATATGCATACAATGGTAACCATCTGTTTCTTAACCCTTCTAGCTATTGGCACTTATAAATAAGTAAATATATATTATTTTCTCTTCTTTTTTACACAAATAGTAAATACACACTGTTCTCACTTATTTCACTTAAAATTGACAAGATCTTTGAAAATCAGTATATAAAGAGCTTTCTCATTCCTTTTTTTTTTTTTCTTTGGTACTTCTTTGCATAGTATTCTCTGTTGGTACTTCTCTGCATAGCATTGTATGAATGCTATAGAGTTCTTTGCTAAAGATGTCTTGGGAAGGGGTTACATTGCATGGTGTCTTAGTCCATTTGGGCTGCTGTAACAAAATGCCTTTGACTGGGAGCTTATAAAAAAATAGAAATTGATTTCTCACAGCTCTAGTGGCTAGAAGGCCCAAGATCAAAGCATAGATAGATTTGGTGTTTCAGGAGGGCCTGCTTCCTTGTTCATGGATGGCAATTTCTAAGTCCTCAGATGGTGGAAGGGGCGAGGGGTCTTTCTCAGGCCTATTTTATAAGGGCACTAATTTAATTGATGAGGGCTCTGACCTAAAGACCTAATTAGTTCCCAAAGGCCACCTCCTAATACCATCACCTTAGGGGTTAGGATTTCAACATATAAATTTGAAGCGACACAAACATTCAGATCATAGTACCCAGTATTCACAAAACCTTTTAAATTGCTTTTAAACATCTGGCACTCTCTGACTGCAGCTAGTCAAATCTTTTCCCTTCTCCTTCCCTCCCCCTCAGTCTCCAAACCAAGCAGCTTGTCCTAGCTCACTACGTCTCCCCTTGTCCCACCTATTCTGCTGTGCCCGCCCACCCAGCCTGCTGCTCCAGGCCTTTTCCTCCTGAACACCCTTTTACCTTTGCTGGTTAATTTGTCTCCCTGGGTTCCTCCAGTCATGAAGAATAATGTAACACAGTAGTCCCCAAATGTGAGCATGCATCAGAATCATCTGAAGGGTTTGTCACACTCAGAATTTGGGGTCCTATCCCCAGAGTTTCTGATTCAGTAAGTCTGAAATAGGGTCCAAGAATTTGCATTTCTAACAAGTTCCGAGGGGATGATGATGATGCTGGTTCTGGGACCACACTCTGAGAACAGCTGACATAACCAAAGTCCTGTAGCACCACATAGTAAGGATCCTTTCTCCTCCTTGAAGGGGTTTCTTTTAAATACTTCCCGCTTCATCCCATACTGTGCACAGTGAGGGCGTGGGAGGAGAGAGGAAGCAGCCATGAGAGAGGGGGATGTGCTGGTGGTCTCACCTGTCTCACCCTCTTGCCAGGTGGTCAAAATGATGATCGTCGTGGTGTGCACCTTCGCCATCTGCTGGCTGCCCTTCCACATCTTCTTCCTCCTGCCCTACATCAACCCGGATCTCTACCTGAAGAAGTTTATCCAGCAGGTCTACCTGGCCATCATGTGGCTGGCCATGAGCTCCACTATGTACAACCCCATCATCTACTGCTGCCTCAATGACAGGTGAGGATCCCAACCCCATGAGCTCTCCAGGGACCACAAGACCATCTACATACACAGTGGCCAAGCGTCCATCCTAAATGAGTAAACCCAGCTGTGAGACAAGAGGGACACGTGGGGACTGCAGCTAACTTGTCATCACACAACTCAGCCTGGCTGATTATCACCATCCAGGAATGGGAGCCCGGAGTGGACTGATTTTCTTTTTTTCTTTTCCAAGGGGAACCAGAAATCCATATTATTGTCCAAAGTCTTCTGATTTATAAATACTGGCAACTAGTGGAGGAATTAAAAACTTCTGTGGTTAATGCATGTAAGGCAGGTCTGCAAGCTTGATCCAGGCTCCAGGCCATGGCCTGTGAGTTTGTTCACTCTGCTCTATGGATCCAGTACGCAGCGGGCTATGCATGCAGAAAGAGAATTTCATCCCCCCACAGAGCATATTCGCCCTTTCTGATCTCTCACTGTCTTTTTCCCATTCCATCTTATGATCTGAGCAGTTTTACCCATTTTCTTGCAGCAGTTCCAGCAGGACAAGGTAAGGCAAAAAGGAATTTTGACCCCAGAGGCCTGATTCCTGCCCTCACTTAGTCGAAGGGGTTGGGGAGAGCCATCCTGCAGCAGAAGCCAATGTCAGAGAAGTAAGAGAAGGCAGAGCCCATCAAGAATGGTGGTCAGCAGTAGGGAATTCACCATGGGGTGCAGAGGGCTCCCAAAAGCAGGCAGGGACACACAATGGCTGCAGCACAGTCTGTCATCCAGAGCATCACCAGCCTCTGGATGGGGAAGGAGGCGGGAGAGGAATAAAATGCTTGTTACCATCTTTATATCCATCAGTCCTCAGCCTGTAAGGTGCCTTCTATGAATTAGACACTCAGATACTAGGAATTTGGGGAAAGACATTCTCTTCAACTTGTCCAAAAGGTCTCTGTTAGTCTAACTCACACATTCACCCTTATTTCTAAGAGTTTCATGACCCACCTACACTTTTTTTAGGTTAAGTCTAACAGCATGCCTTTAAGTAAAGGTTAATTCTTCCTATTTAACAACCAGAGAAACTGAGGCACACTGAAGGAACATGATTGGCAGAGAGTTCTCCTTCAGTTAACAGGCTACTCGAGGGGAAGGACTGAATCTTGATGTGTGTTTTTACCTCCCAGTAACTAGCACAGTGCTGTGCACATAGTAAACACTTGGTGAATGCGTTTTGTTGAGGTAGAATTGACCCAAGTCTGCTGACACCATGTGAGGGGAGACAGCATAGTTCAGGGCCACCCCCAGTAAAGACGTGTTTCACATAAAGATTGTTCCAGTATTGGATTTTTTTCTAGTCTTGGATTTGACCTTATTGACTGACCCTTAAGCCTTTTTGGCCTCAGCATCTCCAGCTGTCATTTAATTTTAAAAACAATAACAGAATCACGCTTGGGTATGTCCATGTGTTAACAAACTGATGCAGTGGTGGGCAGCCCTCTGAGCAGGCCGTCCCAAAGGATCACCTCTTCATCTGCTCACTCTCCAGGTTCCGTCTGGGCTTCAAGCATGCCTTCCGGTGCTGCCCCTTCATCAGCGCCGGCGACTATGAGGGGCTGGAAATGAAATCCACCCGGTATCTCCAGACCCAGGGCAGTGTGTACAAAGTCAGCCGCCTGGAGACCACCATCTCCACAGTGGTGGGGGCCCACGAGGAGGAGCCAGAGGACGGCCCCAAGGCCACACCCTCGTCCCTGGACCTGACCTCCAACTGCTCTTCACGAAGTGACTCCAAGACCATGACAGAGAGCTTCAGCTTCTCCTCCAATGTGCTCTCCTAGGCCACAGGGCCTTTGGCAGATGCAGCCCCCACTGCCTTTGACCTGCCTCCCTTCATGCATGGAAATTCCTTTCATCTGGAACCATCAGAAACACCCTCACATTGGGGCTTGCAAAAAGGGTCAGTATGGCTTAGGGAAAACATTCCATCCTCAAGTCAAAAAATCTCAATACTTCCCTATCTTTGCCACCCTCATGCTGTATGACTCAAACCAAATCACTGAACTTTGCTGAGCCTGTAAAATGAAAGATAGGACCAGCTTTTCCCAAAAGCCCATTCATTCCATGATTCTGGAAGTGACTTTGGCTGCATGCGACTGCTCATTTCGGGATGAATTCTGCAGCACAGCTGCAGACCCGGAAGACTCATTTTCCTGGGGCCCCATGTTACTTCAATAAAGTTATCTCAGATGAGCCTCCTGCAGCTGGAGGCTCCTATCACCCCAGCCTACACTTGACAGGGTGAACAAAAGAAGGCACCACATAACATCTAAATGAAAAATTTAGCCCTGTCTTCTAAGCATCTGTGAAAAGAAACATATGTATTCCCCTTTTTGGCATCTCAGTATTTCAATACATTTATATCATGAGATTGAGAATCTCGGGCTTCCACATTATGTCCCCAGTGACTGTCCTGAGCAGCCAACGCAAGCAGAATATGTCCACTGATACCTGCTAATGTCTCTTACAGACCAGGAATTGGGAGACCTGCACTACATTTAATGTGTAGCTGACCCTCTTTTCCTACTTGTAAACAAGGGGACTAAACTAGATAATCTAAGTGTTCCTTCAAATCTTAACATCCCATGGTTCAAGGATTGTATGAGTTTTTTGTTTGTTTTACAAAAGAAAACAAAACAAAGAATAAAAGAACAGAAAAGAACAGGAGCAGTGAGTCTCGTAACTAATACCCAGTTCCTGGAGATGTAGCAACTGCTAAGGCCATCTGTAACTATCCATCTCAGACATTCTCCAATTTATCTTAAAATCCTGAGTACATTCCTTCTCCTGGAAGGTTTTGGCTTTTGACAGAGCAGAGGACTTCATGCCAAGGCCTGCATCCATCCAGCTTTAGCAGGCAGAATTTCATAGCTGCAGAACACTGTCAGAGAAGACAAACGTGGGCTTCCTGCTTTGACCTTTTGGGTGTT
Organism: Hylobates moloch; assembly: GCF_009828535.3. Lineage (NCBI taxonomy): Eukaryota > Metazoa > Chordata > Mammalia > Primates > Hylobatidae > Hylobates > Hylobates moloch. The sequence goes on along the minus strand of NW_026652290.1, from coordinate 9,718,487 downwards.
TAGGGTGGGGACCCTAACCTTCATTCTTAGTTTTACACTAGCATCGTGCTCATATGTGCGACAAGCAAGAAGGCTGCACTTTGCAGATCCACTTCTGGGAAGAGGGCATCTTGCATCTTCCCTTCAGACTCTCTGAATGTCTCCTCCCTGCCCCATGGCTTTGCCAGCTTCCGTCTCTAAGGGGTAGAATGACTCATCAGCCCTAAAGGACAGTCTTCCAAGAGCCATGAACTGAATGCTTTATATCCTAATTTAGATTTAGAGTTTCCAGAAGGTGAGCATGCAGTTTTGTTTTTGTTTTTTTCTGTCTCCCAGATCTGTATTTTTTCCAGATATGGCTGGAAGCAGAAGCTTCATGTAACATCCATGAATGTCCTCCTGGTAGTTTGCATAATGGATGCACATGTGCCGCATCCATAGCATTAAGGGGAGAACAATGCACGGTTTACAGCCTTTGCCAGCCCTGCTGGCTCTAATTCTACCAGGGCATCCACAGGCCTGGGGGAAGAAGCAACAGTATAAGCCAGAAAACCTCTAAAGCAGCATGGAAAGTATTAAATAAACTAAGTGAAGCCAGATCACTGCAGATATATAAATGGAAGACAAAATTTAGCAGCAATGAAAGTTAGGGCCCTAAGCATTAGTCATACTTCCAATAGAGAATCTTGCTGTGTATGGATTACTCACTTTGGAAGAATGTAAAGAGCTAACATGATTATGAGAAGTACTTGAGAAGACGGTGTCAAGAAGTTGGGGACATCACACCTGTGGAAGAGAAGGTTAGAGTTGAACTCAACAAGGATTAACTGAGCGGCTGCTCTGGACTTTGCCCTCAGCTGGGAACACACAGACCCTGCAGCTCTTGAGGAGCCTACCTTATTGGCCATCACTAACTAACTCACCAGTCCTAGTGAGTCTAAGCTGCCCAGCAGTCTTGGAGGCATCTGAGAGGACAGATTCTCCACAGCATTCTAAAAACCCACACTCAACATGGGCAGTCAAGCCAAAGACTGGGACCTTTGGAGAGCCTCTGGAATGAGGGTTCTCTGGGGTACTTCCAAAGGGAGCTGGCAGTCAGTCCAGGGGACCTAAAGGAACATGGTTGAACAGCATCATCTCTGTGCATAGTAAGAGGGAATGTTGGGTGGTCCGGGCAGTTTCCAATATGGCAAAGCACCTGCTTGGAGAGTGCCAGCAAGCCTTCCTCTGACCCAGTCTCCAATGTCCACTAACTTATAAAATTGTCATCAACTCCCACATGTGAGAAATACCATGATTTGTACTGTGCATGGGTCACATTCTTATTCTAGAAATGTGTCACCCTGTGTTTATCCAAGTGTGTTTCCTTGGTGTAATGTCCAGTAGTAATAGAATATGAAATATCAAGGAACCTTCTTTGTCACGTGACTTCCAAAATGTGAGATCTCATTGCTGTCACTGTGATATTTGTATTGTGCCAATCTCTTCCTCCTCTTCCTCCTCATGCTTTCTCAGGGAGGAGCCTTGATGTATATCATGAACTCACAGTTCCCAGATCACAGTAATTGAGGGGGGGGGCTTTATCGGAGGAGCTAGAGAACAAGAGTCCCTCTCCTCCTTATCCCCCAACAGAATGCTAAGAGATAAGGACTGAGTGGAATCCTGGAGAAAGGGGACTCAGGAACTGACCTCATTGGCCTGATTTGTGGGAGAAGAGTACAAGTGGAGAGGGGTCATTCCTGAGGTTTCCATGTTTTCCAGCCCGGTCTCCTGGAAAGAGTCTTTATACAGAAATAAAGTATGTGTTTCACTCCCTTGTGCCTCTGTCTCTTCTCTAGGAGTCCTAAACATCCTATAGGATGCTAAATGGGATGGTACTAGGAACCCTAATAACTTGCATAGCTAGAAGGATGGAATCAATGTTCAGCAAACTCTTAACTCTGTGATGAAATGGGTTGGGAAGATGTGGGAACAGTTCCCAGGTTGAGATCTCGGAAGGGAGGTGGGATTATGTGAAATGGCAGTGGTGTTGCCTATGAACAGAGCTGTATCAGGATGCAGACATGACAATAGCATTATAAGCACAAGTGTTTTCACAGGACAGGAGGTTGGGGGGAATAACACCTGAGAAAGACAAAGGGGAAAGAAAGCAGAAGTACTCAGGGACAGCCTTCAGACCACCATGCCAATCTGACACCTGGGGAAAAAAAGGGTGGTTAGGAAGAGCCTCAGACTGTGGTGCAGCTCCCAGCCCAACACATGCAAAGATTGCCCAGAGAGACATTGCATGTTAGCAGAAATGGCCAGGCCTGATGCCCTGCCATGCTCAGCCACTGGCTGGGGCTCTCTGGGGAAAGTGTTCAGTGTTTGAACACCATGGTGGATGCCGAAGCCCTGCAGCTGGAGGCTGCCAGCCAAGTGCCCTGCCATTCTTCCTCAAAGAGGGATCTGAGCCATGTACCTCCACAACTACCACCCAAGCTTTGATCCAGCCCCATGTGTTTGAAAACACATGTCAGGAAACCTGTGGCAGGCTTTGAAACATCAGTGATAATCCCTGTGAGCCCTGGCAATCTGCCTCCTACACCTTGGGTTGCCTGTCCTCTGTGCCACCTCACCCCCAGCAGCTCCATCAAAAGAACAATAAGCAGCTGGTAACAGACTTGTAGTGGCAACAACTGCAAAGGCACTGAAAGAGGGAGTTTTGAGAAGACAGACTATCTAACAGTTAATATCAGAAACAAGTAATAAAGATGTTTTATTTAAATTGAGGCATCTTCAACAGGGGCATGTGGATAAGCTTTAAGGAATCCACAAGTCCCCTCCAAGATCCCCACAAATCATATGTCAAACGTTGTGTGTGTTTAATAAGAGGTGCAATTAAAGCTGAATCTTCTCAAAAGAAATCATTCACCCTCTGCTCCCCAGGAGGAGGAGACAATTTAAATTGTTTATAAAAGAGTGGCAAGGAACTGGAGACTTTCAGAGCAGTGAGAGGCAGATGAGCCCTGGGAGAACCAGAATGGCTGCTGGGAAGCTAGAAATAGCTTTGGAATAAAATCATAGCTCACCTCAGATACTCAGATGAGTTAAAGCTGTAGAATGTCATTTAAAATATTTGTGGCAGTAAAAATGCCAAATTCATGATGAAGGGATATGCTCACTCTTCACTTGTTAGCTGAGGGAAGACTACGAATTGAAGAAATTATAAATCAAGAAATAACACAGGATGCGGAGTGCAGACATTCCCGTGCAGAGGCAAAGTCATTTTCACTTATTCCTAGGCATGTGTGGCCTGCCTGCACGATGAAAGTGCTCAGCCTTGGGCGCCACAACTGGCTTTAGTAATACTCTCTAATGGAGCTCCTGAGCTCAGAATCCAAGAGCAGTATTTCAGTCACAGCTCCCAGCACAGTGGGTATGGTGGGGACACACAAAAATGTTCTTCTCCTTCATCTTCAAAGGTGAAAGGAGCATCTGACTGTAGAAATTGCTTCTCTGAACCCCACAGGCAATGCTCTGAGACACTGTTATTTATTTCTACCAAGTTCAGGAAAACAGAGGAAGAGGATGGAGGCCATGGAGCCTCATATCTCACAAGCACCAAATTCAGCATCAAGGAGTTGCATACTTTGGTCCTGGCTTCTCTCTCAAGCTGGGCAGCTTGCAAGGGGAAAAGACTGACAATTAGAAACAAGTGACTAAACAACATCAGCAATAACATGAACCCCAAGGGCCAGCTGCCCTGTCGCAGTCACTATCTGATGGCATGTTAGCTGTACATATTCCATGTTAGCTGCAGAGATTTTCATACAGATTCAAAACTAGGTTCCCTACATTTTGTGTATCTCTCTCTCTCTCTTGCTCTCTCTTCCACCTTCCTTCCTTCCTTTATTTCTTCTTTTTACTTCCAGTTTCTGTTTGTTTTCTACTCTTTCATCTGACACTGCTCCCAACCCTGGAAGCCCTCTCCTCCCAACGCTCTCTATGCTGAAATCTCTAGGTTTTACCTCACTACTCTCGATGCTTTACTGATGCACTACTTAACAGAAGACTTGGTATGTGTTATAGACTGCAGCTTTGTGTCCTTCCCCAAATTCAAATGCTGAAACCATCACCCAATGTGATGAGTCGAGGGCTTTGGGAAGTAATTAGGTCATGAGGGACGTGCCCTCATGATGGGATTAATCCCTTATAAGAGACACAAGAGAGCTTGTATCTCTCTCTCTGCTCTCTGCCATAGGAAGGACAAGGTAAGAACATGGACATCAGCAAACTAGGAAGACTGACTGCCCTGACCAGAAACTTACCATATTGACACAACAACCTTGGACTTCTAGCTTCCAAAACTGTAAGAAATAAATTTCTGTTGTTTATGCTACTCAGTCTACGGCATTCTGTTATAGCAGCCCCAGCTACCTAAGACAATGAGAATCTATCCATCCCTACTCACAAATTCCCATTACCCATCTCTCCAAAGCCCCTCACCCATCATATGTAGTCACCCACCCTCACTCTCCCTTTATTCCCTAACCCTCTCACCCACTTTCCCAAACTGAGATGGCTTTCACAGCAGGATGCCCAAGTTGGTCCCAACACTAAAAAGAAGCAGCTGAACAGAAGAAGGCACTACAGCTGTTCTACACCAGCATGCAGGACCTCAGAGCTCATCCCCAGTGATCACCACGGGCAGGCGGCCCTTGCCTTTCCTGTGTGCTCCCCTCATGCTGCAGAGCTCTTTGGCCTGGGTGTTCATCTGTATACTAACTGGGGTGGGAAAAGGCACACAGTGCAAGATACCCTCAAGGTCCTTGCTTGATAGAGGAAAGGGGCACATGAGTGAAAATAAAAATGTGTGCTCCCAAAAAGTTTGAAGCTCTGAAAAGTGGAAGAACAAAACTGCTTCCTTCCCTCTCCCCATTTCAAATGTTATAATAATGACTACGATAACAACAGGCATTACTCTGTAGATCTTGTGCCAAGCACTGGATGTGCATTATCACATTTAATCCTCATACTCCATGAAATCAGTATCGTTGTCCTTAATTTAATTTGAGAACAATGGGGCATAGTTGAAGTAACTTCTCTGAAATTTCTTTGCCAGAAGTGAACCTCAGTGATGACCAATTCCAAAAGCCCAAGGTCTTAAGAAAGATCCTCTTCTTTCTCTTTTATTTATCATATTCCTGGACCTCTATCCTTTTCTTAAAGATGCCCCAACCCAGGCTGGCATGACCTCCCTACACACATTGCCAGGAAGCTAGTTGATATGGTAGTATTTCAAGGAGTAGCAAGCTTCCATAACCCCGTTAGATCATTGGACAAATATTTCAAAGGGTAAATTGTCTTCACAGTCACTATAGTCATCCCTACGATTAGGTAAGATGTGCAGCCGGACTCTAACTATGATTTGAAGAGTGCTTGCCAAGATTTCCCACTGAAATTAATCTTGGTACATTTAGTCTTGAGTGCACAAAATTCCCCAGATATGTATTTCTTTGGAGAATAAAGTCTTCTTTTAGAAAGACAAATGTCACTAGGCAGGATAATATCTCATGTTTACAACTAACAAGTTAGATATCCCTGTCCTGCCCATAAGGCCAAACTCACCTAGATATTGGGGTCAGGAGTGTGGAGTGAGACTGCTTGATTGCCTGAGAAAATGAGGGTGTCCTGAAGCTAAGATGAGCCAGAAAATTACCTAAAAGGCTGCCCACAGGATTGCTGATTCAGGAAAGAAAGGTAAGCTCAGTACCCAAGCAAAGGAACCAGGAATTTGAAAACTAGAAGGACCAAGTGAATGGTTTTCAAACCCTAATGTGCATAATTTACTTAGTAAGTTTGCCAAAATCTGGATTCCTGGCCTCATTCCCAGAGATCCTGAGTGCTGGCTAGGCCAAGGAATCTGCATTTTAACAAGCATGTCAGTGATTATAGTGCAGACAGCCCATGGCACCACCAGAGTAGGCAAAATAGAAACAGAAAATGGGCTGAAAAGTCGATGAGGAGGGGCTTTGACAGGAAAGAATGAAGTATGAGCAGGCGAATGGAGGGGATTCCTAACATGCAGGGCTTGCCTCACGTGGTCAAGGTAGCCTCTCAAAGGACTGGGCATGAGAAGCTGACTGGGTGCATAGATGCAGGGTCAGCACCACCAGAGGGAAGAGAGACAGTGGGAGGAGCTGTAGGGAGGTGGGGTTACCACCTAATCCACTTCTCAACTTTGCCCTATCTGGACATTTCCAGTGTTATTTTTTCCAACATTTTAATTCTATTCCTCTGAAGGAAGGAATCTCACTATCCCCCACCTACTACTCCCTGTTTTAGTCTTCCTTTATGGAAATTTGCCAAATCAAAACTAAAATCTAACACTTTCACTTTCTAGATTTTCAGACATATGCCATAGCGGCTGACTTCTGGGAGGACCTAATCTTGAGTAGTGTCCAACTCAGAGTGGAATTGTTTGTATTTCCTAATTCTAAAACAATTCCCAGAGCATTTTATAGGAAAATATTTTTATACAATCCTAACATTCAACCCAATTTTATGGCTTTGTTGATTACTTACAGCTTCCTTTTTATGCTCAACTCAGATTCATATCCAAGCAAGGAAAGAAGTCTATATAATAGAGCAATATTGTTTATGTGGGCAGTGGGAAAGAGCGAGAAGGAAATCGAAAAGCAACTGAGACAAAAACAGCAGAAGTCAGATAGATTTTTCTCTTCTAACAAGTAAAAAAATAATAATAATAAACTATAACCCACAACTCTTCCCAGTTTTATCCACCTTTAGATAACAGTACTGGGTTCTATGATATATCATGATGACAGGAACAGCCTCTAGAATGTGGTTAGGAGCTGGATACACAGTATCTGCATATTCCTTTTTGGCTACATAATAAGAGAAAGGCTAATTGTGAGATTTCCCAAAACCCATTCTTTCAACAAATATTTACCAAAACCCTAGAAATATTTCTTCACAGAAGATAACTCATTCCCATGGACGGAGGGCAATGTTGGTGCTTTGATACACCAGAAATAATCTTTGATGACCCTTGTGACAAGAAATATAAAGCATCCTTCGAGCCAGGGCACCTAGCTCTTCATCCATTCACTCTTTGATCTCCTGCAACACACCAGGCCCAATGCTGGCATCAGGATGCAACAGGAGTAAAAACAGACATGGTTCCCACTAGAAAACAGCTTTCAGGCTTATGGAAATGTATGCTAATCAAATCACCCCACTAATGAGAGTATAATTAACAGCTGAGATAAGGATGATTAACGGAAGAAAGGCTCTTTTATGAGAGCCTGTAACAATAACAAAAAAACTGGATCCACAACTTGAGGTCAGGAAAATCCCTGAGAAAATGAGACCCTGAAGAAGAGCAAGAGTTCATTAGACAGAGAAGGGAAAGACTTTTCCAAGAACTGGTGTGGAGAAAGTCCTGTGACTAAAGAGAATACAGCATTTTGAGGTATTGAAAAAACAAGAATAATGTGCCTGCTTGGAAGAGGGAGGAGAACATAGTAGGTGAGGCTGGAAAAGAGGGAGGCAGAGAGTGTTGGAGAACCTTGTAGGCCATGATAAGAATTAGCAAAGGAAGTCACCAAAAGATTTAGAAAGTGATAGGATCAATCTGCTTTTGGAAAAGATCACTCCAGCTGAAGGGAAGCTAAATTAAAAGACAATTGCTATCATTCACGGAAGAAGAGATGGGGTCTTGGACTAAATTGGTGGGTGTGGATGAGTAGGAAATGGATGAATTTTAGAAGTGTTTAGAAACTACATGAGGAACTTTTGTTTGGTGATGGCACTGGTTGTAAGGAGAGGGGAGGTTTCAAGGGTGAATTTGGCTTTTCTTATGTAACTAGTTAAATGATGCCACCATTTATTGAAACAAAGAACATTGGGATACCAAGCTTCGGAGAGGAGAGAAGCAGAAATATTATGGGTTTGATTTAAACATGCTGTGTGAGATAACTTTTAGACGTCAAAGAAGGCATCAACTAAGCAGTTGGGCTGAGAATATAAATTTGCAATTCAATTACAGATGGCAGTTGATGCTATGGGCATGAATAAACTTGCCAAGTGTGATAGCAGTGGGTAATCAACTGCAACTTTTAATAGCTGAGTAGAAGAGGAGTCAGATTGTGCCCAGAGAGAAGAAAAGGAAACAGGGAATGTGGTGTCTTGGAGGCCAATGAAAGAGAATATTCCAAGAAAAGATCTCTGTGATGTTGAATACTGAGAATTAATAGAGAAAGAGGGTAAATAGAAAAGGCCTGGTAAGTTTAATGATCAAAAGATCAGTGGTGGCCTTACCAAGAGCTGTTTGAAAGGAGTCATGAGTTAAAAGCAGATCACAGTGAGCTGAAGAATGAACATATGATGAAGAAAGAAATAGAAATGCAAACCTACAGAACTCCTTCTAAAAGGCTAGTTTAGAAGTAGAGGGCAGAGAAGATGGTAGCTAGAGGTAGTATGGGACCAAGGGAGATATTTTAAATTTGTATTTGTTGTTCAATAAAATAGACTTGAACATAATTTCCTGCCTCGAAGGATAATCCTTTTGAGAAAGCATAGCTGAATATACAGGAGAGAAAACAGAGAATTATTAGTGGACAATTTCTGAGAAAGCAGGACAGTGGAAGGCAGAGCACAGCAAGAAGATGGCAGACAAAGGGGGAAGGCAGTCTAGCAGACTCGATGGTTGGATATCAGAGAAATTCTTCTGGCTGATGGTTTCAATTTTCTCTGAGATGCAGAAAGCAAGGTCTTCTACTAGGAAGGAGGCAGGAAGTTGTGGAACAGGGCTATAAGCATACAGAAGATTTCAAATAATCATTGCAGATTCCCTAGAAACTGTGATTTAGTAGTTCTGGGGCAGTGCCTCCAAATCAACATTTTAAACAAATCACACAGCTGATTCTGATACAGGCACCAGGCTTTGAGAAACACTGGCCAAGTGTTTCAAGACATGTTCCTTTTTGTGACCTCATGTGAAACCCACCATCAAGAGCAGAAGAAATAGATGTTTCCAAAAAGATCATACTGGAGTACACAATTCCAGGGAGTTGTTTGACCAAAGCAGCTCTGGAGCCATTCTTAACCTTATGGGAAATTTAATAGCTCTTAATTCAGTTCCAAGGCACTCAATATTAACTCAAACTAGTCTTTTATTCTGGATTTAGGTCCTTGTTCTAACAACAAGGTACAATGAACTGAAGGTTTGTGCCCCCACCTCCAAAATTCATGGGCTGAAACCTAATCACCAATGTGATGGTACTTGGAAGAGGGTCCTTTGGGAAATTAGATCATGAGGATGAAGCTCTCATGAATGAGCCTAGATCCGTATAAAAGAGACTCCAGAGAGGTCTTTGTTCACGTTTGTCATGTGAGGACACAGCAAGAAGACAACAGTCTGTGAACAGGGAAGAGAGTCCTCACCAAACACTGAATCTGCTGTTGCCTTGATCTTGGACTTCCCACCCTCCTGAACTGAGAGAAAAAAAATGTCTGTTATTCAAGTCTGTGGTATTTTTCTTACTAGCTGGATCATACTTAGAGACCAGGATTATATTTTGTCCATGTTCCACTCAACCATGTTCCACTCAACCCTTCCATCCGCAGAATTACCACCAGTTACAACACTAATCCTTATCTAATTTATCTATGAGAATTTCAAGGTAATGATACATGAGTATGCACAAAAAGATAGATCAACACCAACTTCACCCAGCTTAATTTTGAAAGAATAACTGTACAAGTTTTACAAAAGCATTGTAACTATGGCAAGATTATACATCTTGACACAAAAATAGTTTCTGTCCATGAATTTGAAGCCTGAGGATAGATTGATGAACTCTACAAAGGGTCTTACTTGGTTTTTGGTCATCTTCTTAATGAACTTCCCCTCATCTTTGCTTGGTTAACTGCCATTTATCCTTCAAATCCTAGATCAAATGTTACTTTGTTGGAAATGTTTCCCATCACCCTCAGTCCCATTCCAAATAGATCCCCACATTTATTCTCTCTTATATCATCCTGTTCTCTTCCTTCATGGCACTACCACAATTCCTAATATAAATTATTTGTATGAATTTTTTAAAGTATGTAATCTCTATTAGACTGTAAATCCTATGGCAAAGAATTTAGTTTTGCTTTACAATGTACACCCATTTCTTAGCATGGTATCAGGCACAAAGTGCTGATTTTAGATTAGATTAGCTTAATAAATATCTTTTGAGTAAATACAGTAAATGAGTGAATAAATAATTGAGATAGAATGAAGTTTAATAGGGGCTGATAATATTATAGCGGTGTTTGAAATCTATTTTTCCTTCATACTAAATATTCAATTAAGAGATACAAATCTGAAATATGTCTCTAGAGTGAAGCTAACAGAAGGTTTAAATATAACTTGTAGAGAAATAGCTCTATGATTAGGAAAAAATAATTAGTTATCCTTTTTTGAAGATGGGTAAACCCCATTTTGAGTTTTCGAGGTACACAAGGAGACTATATTGCTTAATATTAGATGGTTCACAGATAGTGATATGCTGGCAAATATTTAATAACTGGCTCTCTGGAAAAAATATTTTTGTAACAGTTACTGGTTTTCCCAGTGTAAATATTACCACTGTGGCCAATTTCAAACTACCAATGATTTAATAACCATCTCACTAAATTTCTAAAAAAATAGACAATTGACTCTCACAAGGTGGTACAGACCAGTTGTAGTACACTATTACAGACGTGGTACTGAAGTGCTGAAAATTTTCTAAGTCACCATCTTCTCTGCCATGTTTGATAATATAACCCTTGGTAACTGAATCAAGGACTTCATTCAAGAGTTAGAGTAGATCAGGCCAGGCATGGTGGCTCGTGCCTGTAATCCTAACATTTTGGGAGGCCGAGGTGGGTGGATCACTTGAGGTCAGGAGTTTGAGACCAGCCTGGCCAACATGGGGAAACCCTGTCTCTAGTAAAAATACAAAAATTAGCCAGGCATGGTGGCACATACCTGTAATTCCAGCTACTCAGGAGGCTAAGGCAGGAGAATTGCTTGAACCCAGGAGGTGGAGCTTCAGACCGCTGAACTGAGATCAGACCACTGAACTCCAGCCTGGGTGACAGAGTGAGACTCCGTCTTAAAAACAAACAAACAAACAAACAAAGTTAGAGCAGATCAATAAATCAAACTTCTTTCTTTTTTTTTTTTTTTGAGACAGAGTCTCGCTCTGTCACCCAGGCTGGAGTGCAGTGGCGCAATCTCGGCTCACTGCAAGCTCCGCCTCCCGGGTTCACGCCATTCTCCTGCCTCAGCCTCTCCGAGTAGCTGGGACTACAGGCGCCCGCCACCACGCCCGGCTAATTTTTTGTATTTTTAGTAGAGACGGGGTTTCACCGTGGTCTCGATCTCCTGACCTCGGGATCCACCCGCCTCGGCCTCCCAAAGTGCTGGGATTACAAGCGTGAGCCACCGCGCCCGGCCTTCAAACTTCTTTCTAAGAAAGAAAACAAATCTGGCATTTTTTTAAATTATCACCATGGCTCATTTCTGTATAGAAGCAGGCTGACTTCCCCTCTTCCATCTGGGAATGATACTGGAGAGAGGCTTTCAACTTTAATAAATCTGTATAAACTACATCCGGTCATTTGGAACATCACAGGGTCCACATATACATTAGGAAGTCAACCCTACGCCATCATTGCTGGTTTCCAGAGCAACGTGTAGTGATAGCTCTCCAAGCACTAGTCAGTCTAGCTGAGAGATGTGATACCCAGAAAAGAAAATCTAAGGCAGTGGCTCTCAAATTGTTTTGACTGGTCACTTAGTCAGAGAAAGCTATTCCAATAGACAAAATTCCATGAGGACAACACCCTGGAACAAAGACGTTTTGAGAAGATCATACAAACAGTAACTTCAGCAATACTGTTAATGCAAATATACATCACAGCCCATTGTGGGGCTAGCCAAACGAACTTCAGAAAAATAAATTAATACATTAAAAATCAAGCACAGTTTCCAAGGAAAAGTCCAATAAACTCAGGGTACTGCTAATGATGAACTGATAAGAAGCCCTCCCATTCTCTGATCTTTGCAGTGTTATCAAGCACTGTGGAGTAGCCAGACTTCTTGGTAGAATGCTGGATTAGGATCCTCAGCAAATTTTAGTATAATGTTAATGTGAGTTTTTTGAACACCAAATTTTAGTAACCCTTAATATTTCACTTAGTAGTTACTGGTAAGCAACTGAAAGTCTCTAGAATTGCACATCTTTGCGCCCTTATTAATTTGTATTTTTTAAGTTAGTTCCCTCCTCAACTGATGTATCTTCATGGCTTACTGCATGGCCAAGAACCATATCTGAGATGGGTTGTCTAGGAGTTGTGCAATGCAGCCATTCCTGTAGGTCCCCTCTGCAATGTTACTTGATACTGTGAGGCAGCCCCATGCTTGGACCACATTAGCTGTGGCTCCTGTTGGACACCTTCGCTATGCTCTTGGCTAAAAACAACTAAATACAATCTGTTTCTGCATTTGCTGTAAAACAGTTATCGTGAATATTATTAGTGTTTATTAATGCATCAATGTATTTATTAATTACATTAATAATTATTAAATTATTTTTAAATAATATAATTAATAATTACATTATTGAGGACCTTAACCATTATTAAATTATTAAAAACTTAATAATTATTAATTTAACAATGTAATATATATGTAATTTTAAATCATGCTGATGATAATAGTTAATGTTTATTTGAGTTTACTATGTGTCAATCACAAGTCTAAGGGTTCAGCATGTTCTGCTTTGTTTAATCTTCATATACCCCTAAAGAAGAAGGTGCTATTATAAGTCCATTTAGCCACAATGTCACACAACACTCCTTAAATAATCTCTGCATGAGAATTTTTCTTGAAGTTTACTGCCAAGAAAATTTTTACTCTCCTGGGAAACCGCTGTACTTCCTCCTTCCTGATCTTGAGTTGTGTAATATTCATTGCCTGTCTTTTATCCCTGGATTCCAGAAACTTCACAATAGAATTTTGAGTCTCACACAGGCTGGTGTTATCATTAGTATACTTGTTTCCGTGTATTTATCTTTGTCTGACTCCATTTTCATTTTATTTGCTTTGTTGCATACATTCTTGCTAATAATTGCCTCAGAACTTTTTGGAAAGAGGAAAAGCAGAAATAAATTTAATTAAACACACAAAAAATACACACTTTGACTTTATCCTAAGAGCATTACACCTGAGGAATCAGTAAATGGAGATTGAGAACGACAGCCCCATCACTTGGGACAAGTTTGAAACAATTTGGGAAGTAAAATATCTTTTCCTGGAGCTTCCAGGATATGATGGCTATTCGTATGTTTTAATGAGAATAGAGTTATTGACTCTCATCTGGGGAGAGCCCTGAGATCTACAGCAAAGCTCTTGGACAGAATAGCAGAGGTCTTTAAAGGAGGTGGAATTTCTCCTATTATAGAAATCATCGGCCGGGCGCAGTGGCTCACGCTTGTAATCCCAGCACTTTGGGAGGCCGAGGCGGGTGGATCACGAGGTCAGGAGTTCAAGACCAGCGTGGCCAACATAGTGAAACCCCGTCTCTACTAAAAATACAAAAATTAGCCGGGTGTGGTGGCACACGCCTGTAGTCCCAGCTACTCAGGAGGCTGAGGTGGGAGAACCACTTGAACCCAGGAGGCAGAGGTTGCAGTGAGCTGAGACCATGCCATTGCACTCCAGCCTGGGTGACAGAGTGAAACTCTGTCTCAAAAAAAAAAAGAAAAAAAAAAGAAATCATCCCAGAAGCAGCTATCTTAGTACACATGCACCTATTCAGTGCCCTTTGCTGTAATATGAATATATTATTTAAGGGAAATATTTTATTTATAAAATATTTTAACCTTAAGCATGCGTGTGTTGCTAGGGGTCAGAGGAACAAAGAATTATGCAACTATCGCACTCTGTTTCCTCTGGCAAATGAGTACAGCTGCTCATAAGAGTAAACATATAAGAAAATAATAATAATGTATTCAGAATAAAAAGGTTTACTACAACTCTTTTCTTTTATCTAATGGGATATGATATTGTCAGTGGGCTTCAAGCAATGGTTCTAGAAATGCCAAATATTTTATTTTATTTATTTTTTGAGATAAAGTCTCACTCTGTTGCCCAGGCTAGAGTGCAGTGGCACAATCTCGGCTCACTACAGCCTCCACCTTCCAGGCTCAAGCGAGTCTCCTGCCTCAGCCTCCCAAGTAGCTAGGATTACAGGTGTGAACCACAACACCCAGCTGATTTTTTGTATTTTTAGTAGAGACGGGGTTTCACCACATTGGCCAGGCTGGTCTTGAACTCCCGATCTCAGGTGATCCACCCACCTCTGCCTCCCAAAGTGCTGGGATTACAGGTGTGAGCCACTGTGCCCGGCCAAGTATTGCATTTTAGCAGCTATGGTGACCACAGAAATGTGGTCATATGACACTTAATATTTCTTGGGAAGTGTGGTTTAAAGCTTAATAACAAATGGCATTTACTATTTGAATTTCATCAAAAAAGAAATTTTAAACACAAAGTAATTGCACTTCTTTCTGTGTCTCTCATCAGACTTTTCTTAGCCAATTCCTGCTATAGTTCCATGCAGACCTAGAACTCAGAATGACGTCAACCCCTTTATCACTCTAATGGTTCTAGCCATCCTCAGCAATGGTGCTTGCAATCTAAATTTTGATTGCTCAGAATCTCAGACTTTATTAGAGTTCCAAAGGAGTTTTAATTACTTCCTTAAAAGTTTATACTTCAACTGATGAGGATGATTTATTATGAACTTGTAATTTAAGGAAAAAAACTCTCAGTTTGTTAAATTTACTTCCTCTTAAACCTCTGTGCTCAGAATGCTTGATTAGGATCTAGGAATTTGTATCTGGTTTAAAGAATTTTTTAATCTAACAAAATACTCCAGATTTTCATTCTTTTTCTTTTCTTTTCTTTTTAATTCCTCTCCTTAAAGCAAAAGGCACACCTGTAGCCTTTGGTTTAGGAGGTGTAAGAAGTATCTGCATCCAGAAAGAATGAGTAAGGCTCTGTTCATCCCACCCCTTCTCTATAGACCAGCATTTCTCAACTTTAGTGTGTGTGTGAATAACCCGAACATCTGGTTAAACTGCAACAACTGATTCAGTAGATTCAGGATAAGACCTGAGATGTGATTTTCTAACAGCTCCCAGGTAATGCTGCTGGAGCTGCCTCACAGACCACACTTAGAAAAGTGAGGAGCTGTAGGATCTGGAGCACTGCACAATACATGCAACTGTAAATTTACTAGTAGCCACATTAAAAAATTAAGAAGAAGCAGGCAGAAATAATTTAACAATATGTTTATTTAACCTATCAAAATACTATTTCAACATGTAATCAACATAAACATTATTAATGAGATATTTACATGTTTTTCATTCTAAATCTTCAAAATCCAGTGTGGATTTGTCTTAGTCCATTTTATGTTTCTGTAACAGAATATCACAGATGAGATAATTTATAATAAACAGAAATTTATTTGGCTGACAGTTTTGGAGTCTGGGAAATCCAAAAGGATGGCACCAGCATCTGGCAAGGGCCTTCATGCTGTGTCATCCCACGACAAAAGGTGGAAGGATGAGAGAGGGTGAGAGACAGGAGAGGGCCAAATTTTCATAACAAACTCACTCCTGTGATAATGACATTGCTCCATTCATGAGGGCAGCGTTGTCATGACAATCATTTCTTATTAGCCCCATCTCCCAACACTGTTGCACTGGGGATTCAGTTGCTACCACACGAACTTTGGGAACATGTTCAAATCATAATGGTATTTTACATTTACAGCATATCTTAAACTACACTAACCACATTTCAAGTGCTCAGTGCTCACATGTGGCTAGTGGCTGCTGTATCGAACAGTGTAGGTCTAGAGGGTCTCACTGTTTCCTTGAAGAAATTCTGTCCAATAACTTTTGAGTGTTACAGAAATCTGTGAATGTCAGGATGTGAAATCACCCAAGATGACTATCTTTAGAGTGAGGGCTGCACCTAATCTGAAAATGGCAGTTCTAATTTGAAAGATGAGTTTATTCAAAAGCAATAGAGCCCCCCTGGGTGGCGAAAGCCTCTTGTGCATTGGCCACAGATTTAGCACTGTCTTCTTTGCCTTGGCACTTCCTGGTTGCAAGTTAAACAAGGCCCATGGGTAAGAGAAGGCACAGAAGTTTTGAGGCCTGAAAGCAGTTTAAGGGGCTAGGTCAAAATGTATGAGATGGGAAGTAATAAGCCAGGATACAAGCAGAGACCAGGTAGTACAAGTCCTAGAAATCCTCACTTAGGGGTTTGAATTTTATTTAAGAGCAATGAGGAACCATTCAAAGGTTTTAAACAGAGAAATATGATCAGGCTTTCATTTGACTTATTTATTTATTATTTATTTATTTATTTATTTATTTATTTGAGACAGGGCCCCAGTCTTTTGCCCTGGCTGGAGTGCATTTAAGTGATCATAACTCACCACAACCTCAAACTCCTGGGCTCAAGTGATCCTTCTGCCTCAGCCTCCCAAAGCACTGGGATTACAGACCTAAGCCACCGTGCCCAGTCCAGGTTTTCATCTTAGAAAGATCTGTTAGCAACAATGGAAACAATTTCTTAACGAAGACAAGATTGAAGGCAAGGAGACTAGTTAGAAAACTTTTTCAGAAATCCCAGTAAAAGATGATAATGGCCTGAGTTAGGACACTAGTTCTGAGGTTGGAATAAAAAGACAAACAAATTTTATTTATACTTTGGTGATAGATTAGCGAAAGAAAAATGATGAGAGAAGAATCAGGGATGATGCTCATATATATCAGACAGGGCCTAAAACAAAAACTCAAATTAGAACATCAAGAGGATTAATAAAGGCATTGTTGACAGAAGTATGGACAGAGTGTAGGGTAGCCACAGAGATCAAGCAGTCCCCAGAGGTGGAGCTTATACCACCCATAGGCCTGAAGGCACAAGCAAAAGCAGCAGTTACTTGACCTAGAAAGACAGTGTTGTGTAACAAGGGCTGCCATGAGAGAAACAGTGACCTCTGGTTGAACAACACAGCCAAAGAGAGGCAAACCAGCAGCATGAGCCTGTGGGAAAAATATCCAGTTTTCACTCTCCTCCCTTCTTGTTTCTTTACAGGACTCCCCATTGGCTGACCCCTCCCAGAAGCCAGAAAGCAAGGGAGTCCTTTGGTGTGGTCCATACAGCACCCACCTGGATGCAGAAGAGGATAAAGAGAGAGAGGCTCTGGAGAGGTAACGGAAGAGATCTGGCAAGCCAGTTTTCTGGCCGAGGTGGCTGTGTGGAGCCATTTGTTGAGATAGAGGACCGCAGGATGCTGGTGTGGAAGGAAGAGGGTTATCGCGTGATTCAGACTCACAGTCATCCCTGGAATCTCTTTCTAGTTGATGTGATCTTGCAACCCCCCATCCTCAACTCTTTCTGTTAAGACCCCCAAAAAAGAAGGGAGAATCACCATGAACTTGTAACAGCTCCTTATGGTCTCCCTGATTGCTTTCCAGCTCTACAATCCATTCTCAACACACCTCTGCAAATATCAATCAGGTCATGTTTTGCTTGCCTTGCTTAAAGGCCTTCAGTGGTTTCCCACTGCTCTCAGAATAAAATCCAAACTCTCAGCCACAATCCACAAGGTGCTGTAGATCTGGGCTCTGCCCTGCCTTTGACCAATCTTTCACCCACTCACCCCACACTCTCTTCTCTCCAACCCCCACTCACTATGGGGTGTACTTCTCCCAGATCCCCATACGTGGGCAGTGGGTTCCCTCTCTGCTCCCCATTAGCTCTCTGGGGAGTACTCCCAGGCCCTACCAAAGTAGGAGCTCCCCCATCTCAGCTTCCCTAGCACTTATTATGACATGAAATTGCCTTACTTTTTACTCTCTTCTTCCAGTAGGAAAAAAAGCTCCAGTATATACCTAGGTATCTTGCCAGTCTTATAATTGCTGTTATCCTCCAGCTAGAAAAGGGCCTGGCCCATAGCTAGTGCTTAAAAAATACACGGTACATTGACCACAAGTATGAATGAGTATAAAATGCCAGTCTCACAAATGGATCATCTCAGAGGAAGCAAGTGGGTTTCCTACTCTGACTCTGAGAGCTGTACAGCTAAGACCTGAGCTGGGTGCAGGGCCTAGGCCTCCATGAAGACCCAGGGCCATGTATGCATGATCTGGTGCATGATCTGCACATGAGGTTTTCATATACATGAACATATACCTGTGGAAATTTAAAGAAAGGAGAATATGTTAAATTAAATACTACCCTTCATGCACATTACCAATACCCCCACCTCAGAGGTAACACTAGTAACAGGTCCCTGTGCAGTCCTCCCTACTCTACACTTAAATACATATATAATATATATATACACATACACATGGTATATATTATACATACACATATAAGCTATGTATATAGAAAGTATTTAAATATATATACTTATCTACTTCTGCTTTTAAAATACAGATATATACTTTAAATGTATATACACATGTCTATGGATACATGTATATTTAAATACAAACATGTATATACTTCTCTACTTCTATATTTAAATATATAAATAGCTTGGCTTTTTTGTGTAAATAGAAACATCCTATTTGAATTTTATCATGTGGCCCTTTCACTAAACAATATGTCTAAAATATATTTTTATATCAGTACAAACAGATTTATCACTTTTTAATTGCCACGTAACATCAAGACTTCGCAAATTATTTAATCACCCCCCCTGGGTAAATATATAGGTTATTTGCTCCTTGCACACAAGTACAACTATTTCTTCATGGTGTAAACAGCATTTGTGGGTGAGAATGGAAACAGGCATGAGATTTGCCTCCTGAGTTAGAAATGGATGGATGGCCAATTCCACTTCCCCCATCTCCCAACAAACCCAGTGCTTAACAGAATTCTGGGATGGCTGCTATATTTGCCATTTCCCCGCCCCAATCCAGGTAACTCTTCTCCATTTCCTTTGGGGAGATTTTGGGGGGAAGGGAGAGGGTACATGAGCCAAGCAAGCCCCAGGACACAATTTGCAGTGCAAAAAAAAAAAAAAATTAAGGACACTTGCTCAACAATTATTAAGAGTTTCAAGTTTATGCACAGCATTAAACTAAGCAGGGACCTTTTGAAGACAGGTACACACCCCTGAAGCCAGCCCTGGTTAGCCTGTTGGATTCTTGAGAGGAGAGCCACAGTGGGGAAAACAGGGAAGCTAAGTCACCTCCTGCATACAGCCCTGCAGAGACATCCACTCATTCCTGCAACCAGATCCCCAGGACCACCTGGCCTCTGCCCTTTCCTTTCCAAGGCTTGGTTGTCTATTCTCCGGCTTTGCCTATAATTCTGTGAGCTCTCACCTCATTCCAAAACTTTCTTTCGGTTTTCTTTTGTTTTTCTTTGCAAGTTCCTGTGGCTTGCACTAATTGACATGGGAAGTCAACAAGTGATTCCCATTTATTGGGTGTATTTTTATACTAGACTTAGGGGATGAAGCAGTGAACGCTCAGTAAGATCCCTGCTTTCATAGAGCCTCCCTAATGTAACACAAAAACAGTAAGTCAATGAATAAATAAATAATTTCAAACAGTAAAAGGTACTAGGAAGAAAATAAACAGGATGATATGACAGAGGGTATCTCAGGAGAGGAGCACTCCCGGTTCAGGGCCTTGGTACCAGCTGTTCCCTCTCTGGGAACACCATTTCCCAGACATTCCCTTTGCCCGCCCTCTCATCTTACCCAGTTCCTATTTAACTGTCATCTTATCAAGGTAGCTTCCTCTAACAACCCTATGAAAATGGCCCTGGCTCCAATTCCTGCTCTTATTTCTTCTTTCCTGATTCTGCTTTTATTTAATTCATAGTATTTTTCACTACCTGATGCATTGTATACTTATTTTTTTACTTTTGAACTATCTGACTCCGTCCGATCTGATGGGGACAGTCCATAGGGAAGAGGGGTTTCATCTTTGCTCATGGCTGCACCATTGCACTGAGAACAGCACATGGCGCTGAGTAGATGCTCAACAAATATTTGTTGAGTGAATAAATCTGAAAATGAATGACTAAGAGTGGTCAGAGAAGGCCTGTCTGAGAAAGCAACTTTAAGGCTGAAACCTAATGAGGAGAAGGAGATGGCCATGTGTAGAATGATCCATGCAAAGGGAGCAGCAAGTGTAAAAACACAGCAATGGAAACGTGGTTCTTGTGTTTGCAGGACAGAAAGAAAGACAATGTCAGCATCCATTTCACCCTGACTTGAAGTGAAAAGAGGCTTAAGGACAACTATGGTAGAACAGGCCACTGGGGCTCAGACCACCTGTAGAGGTCTACCTACTGCTATCCTCTGGGTCCACAGGTGGCCATCTACCACTGTCTCTGGTGGTACTGCCAGAGCCCCCTGGCTGCCCCATGGTGTGACTGCAGCCAGTGTGAGGTCAGGGGCCTGACTGTGGGCAGCAGGTATGGCAGCTGGAGGCTGGCTGGATGCAGGGACGATGAGATGGTAAATGCCTGCCAATCAGGGTGGTGCTGCCAGAACCTCACAGTTCTTAGAGGATGGAAGGTGCTGCTGGAGATGAGGCAGATGGGGTTTAGAACATGATGGATCACCAAAGAAATCATAGGCAGAAAGGTGCAAAGGAGTGTCTATGGCACATGGTGATGCTTCTGAAACTTCAGGTCCATCCTGTGTTGGTACAAAATAGGGTGTTTTATAAGCAAGAATGTAGCTGATACATGACGATACCATCAACAGGACTGGCTAGTACTAGGCACAGCACAGCCAGTTCTCTGTCCTTCCACCATGACAGATGTCTCTTCTCAGTCATAGCACACTGCTGTTGCTGAGCCCAGAAACTGACCCAAAACCCCTCACAATGCAGCATTCCAGGCAGCCACCACTAACTGATTGGAGTTGGCATGCAACATGTACTTGCCAATCCTAACCTACAGCCTGATGCCCAGAAGTCACCAGGGCAGAGTTTCAAGTGCCTCATTGGGAATTTACAAAAAGAGGAGTCTTTCTACCTATAGATCTAAAAACCCGATTTTGCAGCTTTAAGCTTCTTTCTTGAACTATAACAAACCTACAGGAAGGTATACAGATTGTAAGGCCACAGCTTGTGAATTATCACAAAATGACCACACAGCCACTCAAATCAAGAAATAGAGTATTACCAACACCTAGGACCTCCCCTCACCCCCTGCCAGTCACTTCAACATCTCTCCTCCCAAGGGGAACTACTATCCTGACTTCAAACACCATAAATAAGTTCTGCCTAATTTCAACTTTGTATAAATAAAAGCAGACAGTCTGCATTTATTTGTGTTTGGCTTTTTTCAGTCATTATATTTGTGAGAGTCATCCACGTTGCTGGGGGGAGGTACTACTGTTAGAATATATAAGGCCTTGGGCCAGGTGCAATGGCTCACACCTATAATCCCAGCACTTTGGGAGGCCAAGGCGGGCAAATCACCTGAGGTCAGGAGTTTGAGACCAGCCTGGCCAACATGGTAAAACCCCAACTCTACTAATAATACAAAATTTGCTGGGCTTGGTGGTGGGCATCTGTAATCCCAGACTACTTGGGAGGCTGCGGCATGAGAATTGCTTGAACCTGGGAGGCGGAGATTGCAGTGAGCTGAGTTTGCACCACTGCACTCCAGCCTGGGTAACAGAGTGAGACTGTGTCTCAAAAACAAACAAACAAACAAAATATACATATACATATACATATATATGGCCTTGGAGGCCAACCTAAGGACTTGAGTCTTTACTTCAAGCAAGATGGAAAGCCAGGGTGTTTTTTGAGCAGTGGCGTGATGCCCTACAATTTATACTTCTAAATAATGGTTCTGACTGAAGTGTGAGAATAGCTGGTAGACCCACAATGGCAGAAGCAGGGAGACCAGTCAGGAGGCTCCTGCAATAACCCAGTGAGAGTGATGGGGCTTGGACCAGGGGGACGTACAGAGGTGGTGAGAAGTGGTCTGTTTCCAGCTGTATTTTGAAGGCAGAACCAAGAGGATTTGCTGGTGGACTGCAGGTTGGTGTGAGAGAGAGGGAGGAGTCAATAGTGACTGCAGGATTTGGGAACTGAGTAACTGGGGAATGGAGCTACCATCCTCTGAGATAGAGAAGGCTGCAGAACGGGCATATTAGGGTCAGGGGATCAAAAATTCTGTTTGAGGCCTTTCAAGTTAGAGATGCCTATAGTCATCCAAGTGGAAGCATCACATAGGCAGTTAGTTGTAGGAACCTATGGTCCAGACAGAGGTCAGCACGAAGATGACTTAGCATCAGTCTATTGATGGTATTTAAAGCCACAAAACTTGTGACATCACAAGGCGGGTAATAATAGAAAGAAAAGACAACTGCAAGGCTGGCATCTAAGCTGAGCCTAAAGGATGAGCAGGATCCCATAAGCGAAAAAGAAGGAAAAGACAAATGAATGATAATAGCAGTAGTTGGCATTTATTGAACTCCTACACTGCGTCAGGCTCTACACTAAGCACTCACACCACCATCCCGTTAACGCATTTAGCCCCCACAGCAACTATATAGAGCAAGAGCTATTTACCATCCCCATATTACAGATGAGAACACTGAGACTTGAAAGAGTCGAATCTGTTCAAGTTCTGTAAGTGATAAAGCTGGGCTTGGAATCCAGACAGTCTGGTTCTGAAGTCCTCATGCCTAAATACTATTCTATACTACCTGTCCATGGACATTCCAGGCAGGCTAACAAGATGTACAAGTGTATGGAAATGTGAGTGTAACCCAGATATCCCCACGAAATATCAAAATAAAATGACCAGCCCTCTATCTCACATAAACACAGGATCTTGCTCACCTTCCTCAACATCCTTAGGGGTTCACTTTTTCCTAGAACTATGTCTTCGGGAGAAGTAGAGGTTTAGCTCACGTCTACTGCTGGGGCAGCCCAAGCTAGATCTGGCTCTGCTGTTCCCTGACTCTGAACCTGGACATCCAACTCTGGATTTCTGATCAGCACACTTTGCTCCTGATCAAAGCTCAGAACCCAAGGCTCACCACCGCCCCCCCCATCTTATGTATATCCCCCATGCACATACCCGCCCCCACAACACTAACACACCACTGCAGTATCCTCAGACTTTTACTGAAAGGAATAATGGTGGGGATAACCTCACAGCACAGAACGTGTAGCCACTTAAAGCTGATTAGGCATCATTATCCTAAAGTTCAGATCAAGAGCAAGACTTGACTAACTGGGCCATAAAGTAAAGATGTGCATTGGAAGAAGGGAGGCACCTGCCTCTCACAGGGCCCTAGGCATTGTGGGGAGGGGAAGAAAGAGAAAGGGTAAAAATTAAGAGATGTATTCTCATTTTACCTCCCCAAGATTTAGCTCAGAAAAGGGAGGAATGCCCCATTTAACACTCATAAACCAGATAAAACTAATTGCTAATTTTGTATCCACTGCTCGAGTGGTGTAAGGCTCATGAAGACTCAGTCAAACACAGACAAAATAAGGAACAGGATCATCATTTTCTCTTCTCATTTGATGCAACACTTTATATATACATTTCAGAAACACACTATAGTTTTGTTTTTCTTTCTTTTTCAGTTAAAATTAACATTTTTCTGTTGTCGTTAAAAATTCTTTTTAATAATTTTTATATTTTCAAAATATATCTAGAGGTGTCTACTGTAATTTGATTAACTATCACCCTATTTAGGCTTACTTTTTCCATTTTCACTGTTGTAAATAATGAGGTGATAAGCTCTTTGCATTCCTGGTTATTTCCTAGAAGTGAAAAAGTTAAAATTAATGAACACCATTTTCGATAAGTTCTGCCACATTGTTTTGCAGAAATAAAATACTAAAAGTAACAATTATAGCAGCAGTGGATGAATGAACCGATTTCACCAAAACCTTATGATCATTTATTCAACAAATGTTTATCAAATGTTTATTATGAGCTAGTCATTATTCTACATGTGGGGGATATGGTGATAAATGAGACACAGAACATCTCTTTTCTCAGGGAGCTTCAGTATAGAATATGTCATGTAGCAGTAAGTTCTGTGAAAGAAAATAAAACAGGGTAAAAGGATACAGCAGAGACCTGGCAGCCACCCGGAACAAACCTTACCAGCTGCCTGTTTCTGTAAGTAAAGCTTTATTGAAGCACTGCCACAGCCATTCATTTAAATATTGTCTGAGACTGCTTTCCTCTACAATGGTGAAGTTGAGTGGTTGCCATAGAGACCATATGGCCCACAAAGCCCCATGTGTTGGCAGCACCCAGTTTATTAGAGTAAGACTGGGCCAAAGCATCCTGGGATGCAGTATTGGTATGGTAGACTAACTGCTGTAACAAATAGACCCCAAAGCGGATGGTGGCTCATACACAACAGGAATTTATTCTTGTTCTCATTACAGTAGTGGGTATGGGAATAACAAGCAGGATCCAATCTATCTGGGTCTTTCAGGGACCCAGAATTGACAAGGCTTTGCTTTCTTCAACACTTGGCTTCAAGGTTATCCTGGGGTTGCCCTCTATTCTGGCCAGCCAGAAGGAACAAAAAACATGGTGTATTTCTATGCAGGAGGCTTTTAGGGGCCCAGTCCAGAAAAGGCTTGCATCAGTTCCACCAACTCTCCATTGGCTAGAACGTGGGCACAGGGTGGCACCTGACTGTACGGGTTACTGGGAAATGTGGTCCGTGGCTGCTCGGCACTTCCCAGCATGATGCTTGGAACGAGCAGGCCATCTCTGTCTCAGAGAGGATACAGCTTCCAATTTTCAACCAGAGTTGGCAATCCACTGTGCTTTATTGTGCATTTCTTTGATTAACACTAAAGTTGATATATAAAATGTGTCTTGTTTTGTTTTTCTTTTCTTTTCTTTTGTTTTTGAGTCTGAGTTTCACTCTTGGTGCCCAGTCTGGAGTGCAATGGCGTGATCTCGGCTCACTGCAACCTTTGCCTCCTGGGTTCAAGCGATTCTCCTGCCTCAGCCTCCTGAGTAGCTGGAATTACAGGCACCTATCACCACACCCAACTAATTTTTGTAATTTTAGTAGAGATGGTGTTTCACCATGTTAGCCAGGCTGGTCTCAAACTCCTGACCTCAGGTGATCCACCCACCTTGGCCTCCCAAAGTGCTGGGATTACAGGTGATATGTAAAATGTTCTAGGGCCAGCCCCAGTCATTCACACCTGTAATCCCAGCACTTTGGGAGGCAGAGGCAAGAGGATCACTTGCGGCCAGGAGTTTGAAACCATCCTGGGCAATATAGCAAACCCTTGCTCCTCCTACTCCCCTCTGTCTCTAATAAAAAATTAATAAAGCTTTATAATATATGTATTAGCCATTTATAATTTCTCCTTTCTGAATTTCCCATCTTCTTGTTCTTTGTTCATTGAGATCTCAGATTTTTCAAATCATTTTTATGAGTGCTTAAATGATTAAAAATCGTAATCCCCATTTGTTGTTTTCCTTTTCATTTTTACATAGTTTTTGAAGAGTGGAAAATTTAAAACTTTATGTAATCAATTCTATGTGTTTTTTCTTTGTAATTCCTTCCGTTTTCTACTGGGGGATATTTTTTACCTATTTAGAGATTAAATACATAATCTCTTCCTTGCTGGTTTTTTTCAAGTTTTTTTTTAAAGCTTTGCATACACTTTTAAGTGAGGTTCTAAGTTAACTGCTTTTGAAAATAGCCAATTTTCTCAACACCAGTTATTAAACAATTCATGTCTTGGTAATAGATTTGTGATGACTCGTTTGCTACATCTTAAGCTATTTAGTCTTCTAGAGTGTGCGTCTATTCTTGTCTTAATTCAGTACCATGAAACTTTGTTACATGTTTATAGTCTTTTCATATATTATATTCACATCTAGTAAAGTAAGCCCTTCCTATATTACTTCTTGCTTAAACATTTTAAGAGTATTTCTCATGTTTTAATAATTTTTATCTCATTGCAAAAATAATAAATAAGAATTTTTATTTCAAAAATACAACATGAAAATAGAAAGCTTTTGGTTAACTTTAGATAACGTTTTTTTTTTTTTTTTTTTTTTTTTTTTTTTTTCCCAGGCTGGAGTGCAGTGGCGCAATCTCGGCTCACTGCAAGCTCCGCCTCCCGGGTTCAGGCCATTCTCCTGCCTCAGCCTCTCCGAGTAGCTGGGACTACAGGCGCCCGCCACCATGCCCGGCTAATTTTTTGTTTGTATTTTTAGTAGAGACGGGGTTTCACCGTGGTCTCGATCTGCTGACCTCGTGATCCGCCCGCCTCGGCCTCCCAAAGTGCTGGGATTACAAGCGTGAGCCACCGCGCCCGGCCAGATAATGTTTTAATTCCTTTTAAATTTCTATCAGTATTCTAATTGTGTCTATATGATATCCACAGATTAATTTGGGAAACCAACATCTTCCAAACATAGAAAAAGCTCCTCATTTGTTGTTTTATGTTTTTCAGGAACACTTTTTGACTTCCTTCATATAAATCCAGTGTATTTCTTGTCAATTTTATTCCTAAGTATTTTATAGTTTACTGGTATTTAAATATAATATTTTCCTATTTTGTTTGTACCTGGTGTTTATTGGCATATTGAAAAGCTATTAATTTGTACATAGTTATGTTGTAGCTGGTCATATAGGTTTTCAATTAATTTTCTTACACTTCCTAGAGAAACAATCATATTCTCTAACAAACAAAAATAATGATCTATTTTTATAAATAAATTTATAGTTCTTTTTGTGCTGCTTTTCAGTTCTTGCTTCACTGCAGCCCCTAGCACAGTGTTGTGTAATCCACAGTCCACAGGGCCCTAGCATCCCGTGAATTTGAAAAATGCTGGATCCTTTATCTCCCTCTCATAGGTTCTCTACTTATATTTGAGCGTTGAGGGCTTTGAAAAGTCATGTGATAAAGAATCCTAGCTAAACTTATTTAACCTTTCATCACTACTATATAACCACTAGTATGCAAAACATCCACTAATATGCCTCAGGACAATGGCAGTCCTGTCTCCAACACCCCCACGCCACAGCCTGTGTTCTCTTATCCTTTCCTACCCAGACCTTCCACAGCCACCACTGCTTGGAAAACCTGTGTTACTGGATTGAAGTTAGGGTAATTCTGCACAATTTCCTAAACAATGTTGAAAAGTAGCTGTGATAAAAAGGCATCCTTTGATTCATTAATGTGATGTACAGCATATAGGTAAATCTGCTTGTCTTCTCTTTTTTCTCCTGAATAGACTTGCCAGAAGTTTATATAACTTATTGCTTTTTTTAAGAGCCTGCTCTTTGGTTTATCAATGCTATACTTTTTGTGGGTTTTGATTCAATAATCACTGTTTTTATATTTATTGTGTTTTCCTCCTACTTTCCTTAAATGTATTTTGCCATCATCTCTTCTAACTTGGGGAGCTAGGTACTTAGTTCATCTATTTTTGTATTTACAACTACTTATCAAACTGTATGGAATTTAGCCAAATGCCAACATGCTCCCATTATTAGAGAAAAGAAAGGGAGAAAAAAGATAAACTCTTTAAATTTCAGGCTCATTGCTTCTCTCACAGAATCTAATACATTAATTAAACTTTATCTCAAAAAGAGCTAACATAGATAAAAATAGAGAACTACGGGCTTTTTGAAATAACTTTGAAAAACTAATGAGGTGTGGAGAACTGGAACACCCAGAGTCCCTTCAGCTCCAGGCAAATCAAAGTCATGCAACAAGCATAGAAAGAGCTCAGCCAAACTTCATACCCCATCTTCCGGGGCTCTTTTGAAAGTAAAGGTTGGTCTTATATTCAGTTCAAATTTGTCCTACAATTTTGGAGTCTGCTTATTTGGGTTCCTTCCAGAGGCCAATCTTGAGGCAAGAATCCCCAAACAAAGTATTTTATTGGGGAGGCAATCCCAGATAGCACCATTAGGCGAGTAGGGAAGTGAGATGAGGAAGGAAGGAAGTCAGTGAAAGGATTATTATGAAGCAAGCTAATACATAAGCAACTGGAGCTTGATTCTGCTGTGGAACTCCGAGACCAGTGTAGAGCGTGGGCCTCAGGGTTGTCCCACCCCCAGGGTGAGTGGTTGGGGTATTCACATACACCAACTCCTGTCACTCAGTGGAAGGCTGCTGAGGGTAGGGGCGCTGCTGGCCTGCAGCTCCCACGGGAAAAGCCCACAGTTTCGGAAATGCAGGCGCTGGCAGTCAGATGTCAGACCAGGGTGCCGTAAGTGGTAAAGGCGAGAGGATAAGACAGCAGCGGAGAGCGATGGGATGGGGAGTGCCCTGGCAGCCATTACAGGGGCATTGGATGTTCTTCTCTTCAACCAGCCATAAATATCTCACCCAGGCTTGAGAATATGCCTGGAGTTACTTATGGGCTAATTTGCTTTCTGAGAGATATAAAAGGGACTTTTTTCTAGGGTTAACCCATGACCTACTATACTCTCATCATCAGAGATGCATCTTCTGGATGTGCAACAAAGAAAGAGCACCGTGGACGCTGTCCAGAGATAGTCAAGCTGCGTGCGTGGGAGCAAGGGCTGAGGATGGTAAAGTGAGGAGACGTCAGAGGTCCCTGGGGGTGTTGCTAAAGGGATTCAAACTTTAGGAAGTTGAGATGGACTGGGGAACAGAAAGCACAAAGGAGACAAATTGCACCTTCATGACAATTTTATTGTCTTAATAATTGCTTTCCTCTTCTAGGGAGTCCCCTTGTTACAAGATCCTAAACCATTGTTAAGAAAAATGTCATGTCTCCTATGTGTAGTTCTATCTGGATGACCTTGAGTCAATTTCTTCACCGCTGAATAGGAAGGGAAATAAAAACTTCTTCACCAGGAGAGTAGTTGTAACAACTGATTAGATGAAAGGAAAGCCTTGTGATTAATAAGTGCTCGCTAATAAAAGTAAGTCCTCCTCACAAGAATTTGTTCAGCTTAATTAATGTGACAATCTGTTCTCCAAAGCACAACATAAATGCAATATAAATAAAAGGGATTTGACCCTATTTGTCATTGCCAATTTCCCAATAGTGGAGAATAATAAAATCTACGTTCCAGTTATTCCTTTATGCAGATAAATTCACTCTCTGAAATGATATCTTGAAAATTAAAATGCATTCTTATCAATATCATGATCGTTTAATAAATGTAGCTTTCTCCCATTCATTAGCTGAGTTTTATAAACTACTTACTACAGCCACAGTACAACAGTCACCAATAGTACTGGCCTTTATTTTGCTGTATGGAACTCTGAGTAGATACTACAAAAATGCTTTTCCTCTGCAGAAAATATATTACCTAGGTCATTGTCACCTGTCTGCCTTTTTGACAAATGGCTTCCTCAACTAAAACCCTTACATGCTGCCAGCCATGGTGGCTCATGCCTGTAATCCCAGCACTTTGAGAAGCCAAGGCAGGCAGATCACCTGAGGTCAGGAGTTCGAGACCAGCCTGGCCAACATGGTGAAACCCCGTCTCTACTAAAAATACAAAAATTAGCTGGGCTTGGTGGCAGGCGCCTGTAATCCCAGCTACTAGGGAGATTGAGGCAGGAGAATCACTTGAACCCAGGAGGCGGAGGTTGCAGTGAGCTGAGATCACGCCATTGTAATCCAGCCTGGGAGGCAAGAGTGAGACTTTGCCTCAAAATAAATAAATAAATAAAACTCTTACATGCCAATTTGCAATTCTATGTTTTCCTCCCTATTTCTGCTGACAAACAACAGTGTCCCCATAAAACTCCTTCCCTGATTTCAGCTTAAATGTAGAGCCCAGGGAATCACTGTACTAGGCTCAGTGTCTATGCCACTCAGGTCTATGCACATGCCTTGCTTTCTGGCCCTAGAAGTAGCTTATGATCATGGAGCCGGGTCACTGCTGCTGCCACCACAGCCACAGGTCGAGAAGCTCCATGCACAGAGCAGACTAAGAAAGACTGCTGCACCTGCAAACCTGCCAACTTCTGCTGAGGTAGCCAGGGGTACGGTGAGGTTACACCCTCTAGAGTGACTTTGATCACTGGGAGACAAAGTGGGGTTGGAGCTGGGAGATAACTTCTTTTTCCTTTCTTCTCCAGGTGGACTATCTGGAAACTCAGAAGGTGTACTATAAAACCATACAATTAGCTGCACTTACGACTCTGAGACAAGCTCAATAACATACCTCCTTGTATTTCTTTTCTTTTTTTCTCTTTTCTGTATGTTACACGGTAAAATGCATATAATACATGTATAAATAGATATATAATACATATAGTTAAGTGGCATAAAATTTGCCATCTTAACTATTTCTAAATGTTTACAATACATTAGTGTCATCTACGCACACATCATTGTGCAACAGATCTCTAGGACTTTTGCATCTTGCAGAATTGAAACTCTGTTCCCACTGAGCAGCAACTCCTCTATCCCCCTCCCTACAGTTCCTGGCAACCACCATTCTGCTTTCTGTTTCCACTTCTGTTTGACTACTTTAGATACCTCAAATATGTGGAATCATGCTGTATGTATTTGTCTTTGTGATTGGCTTATTTCACTCAGACAGTGTCCTTAATGTTCTCAAGGGTTCGTCTGTGTTTTTGCCTATCACATATTTTCTTCTTTTTTAAGGCTGAATAGTATTCCATCGTGTATATATACCACATTTTCTTTATTTATTCTTCCATCAATGGACCTGTAGATTGCTTCCATCTCTTGGCTGTTGTGAGTAATGCTGCAGTGAACATGGGTGTGCAAATATCTCTTTGTGATCCTGTTTTCAATTCCTTTGGATGTGAACTCACACCTCCTTATATTTGCACTGTTTCTTTCCCTACCTCACTTCCTTTTTCCCTCACTCCTGGTGCCTGGGGCCTGTGCCAGTGATGTGCTGGTGAATGTTTAATATCTGGCTCTCAAGTTTAGTTCCAATGTAAACGTAGGCTGATATTTTCATTTAAATTGCTTCAAAGAGAATAAAATACCTAGGAATCCAACTTACAAGGGATGTGAAGGACCTCTTCAAGGAGAACTACAAACCACTGCTCAATGAAATCAAAGAGGATACAAACAAATGGAAGAACATTCCATGCTCATGGGTTGGAAGAATCAATATCATGAAAATGGCCATACTGCCCAAAGTAATTTATAGATTCAATGCCATCCCCATCAAGCTACCAATGACTTTCTTCACAGAATTGGAAAAAACTACTTTAAAGTTCATATGGAACCAAAAAAGAGCCCGCATCGCCAAGTCAATCCTAAGCCAAAAGAACAAAGCTGGAGGCATCACGCTACCTGACTTCAAACTATACTACAAGGCTACAGTAACCAAAACAGCATGGTACTGGTACCACAACAGAGATATAGATCAATGGAACAGAACAGAGCCCTCAGAAATGATGCCGCATATCTACAACTATTTGATCTTTGACAAACCTGACAAAAACAAGAAATGGGGAAAGGATTCCCTATTTAATAAATGGTGCTGGGAAAACTGGCTAGCCATATGTAGAAAGCTGAAACTGGATCCCTTCCTTACACCTTATACAAAAATTAATTCAAGATGGATTAAAGACTTAAATGTTAGACCCAAAACCATTAAAATCCTACAAGAAAACCTAGGCAATACCATTCAGGACATAGGCGTGGGCAAGGACTTCATGTCTAAAACACCAAAAGCAATGGCAACAAAAGCCAAAATTGACAAATGGGATCTCATTAAACTAAAGAGCTTCTGCACAGCAAAAGAAACTACCATCAGAGTGAACAGGCAACCTACAGAATGGGAGAAAATTTTTGCAACCTACTCATCTGACAAAGGGCTAATATCCAGAATCTACAATGAACTCAAACAAATTTACAAGAAAAAAACAAACAACCCCATCAAAAAGTGGGCAAAGGACATGAACAGACACTTCTCAAAAGAAGACATTTATGCAGCCAGAAAACACATGAAGAAATGCTCATCATCACTGGCCATCAGAGAAATGCAAATCAAAACCACAGTGAGATACCATCTCACACCAGTTAGAATGGCCATCATTAAAAAATCAGGAAACAACAGGTGCTGGAGAGGATGTGGAGAAATAGGAACACTTTTACACTGTTGGTGGGACTGTAAACTAGTTCAACCATTGTGGAAGTCAGTGTGGCGATTCCTCAGGGATCTCGAACTAGAAATACCATTTGACCCAGCCATCCCATTACTGGGTATATACCCAAAGGAGTATAAATCATGCTGCTATAAAGACACATGCACACGTATGTTTATTGCGGCACTATTCACAATAGCAAAGACTTGGAACCAACCCAAATGTCCAACAACAATAGACTGGATTAAGAAAATGTGGCACATATACACCATGGAATACTATGCAGCCATAAAAAATGATGAGTTCGTGTCCTTTGTAGGGACATGGATGAAACTGGAAAACATCATTCTCAGTAAACTATCGCAAGGACAAAAAACCAAACACCGCATGTTCTCACTCATAGGTGGGAATTGAACAATGAGAACTCATGGACACAGGAAGGGGAACATCACATTCCGGGTACTGTTGTGGGGTGGGGGGTGGGGGGGGCGGGGACAGCATTAGGAGATATACCTAATGCTAAATGACAAGCTAATGGGTGCAGGAAATCAACATGGCACATGGATACATATGTAACAAACCTGCACATTGTGCACATGTACCCTAAAACCTAAAGTATAATAAAAACAAAAAATAAAATAAAAAAAATAAAAATAAAAAAATAAAAAATAAATAAAAATTTAAAAATAAATTAATAAGTAAGATGAAAGGGAAAATACAAAGACATATGTCTGAACTGTACTCGTCATGGCATGAGCAATTTCTTTGTTGTATTGGACAATAGTTTTCACATTCTGGAAGAATATTTCAATTTTATGTAGTATTCCTAATATAATGGCTCCAAACATGACATGCTTTTAAGTTTAATTTGTATTATTAACATTTTCTTCTTTACTTTCTTAACTCTATACAATCAACAAGACAAATCGAGCCCTGATACGTAGCCTTTGCCTCTATCTATGATGTACGGTACTCCCAAAATGTCTGATTTCAACCTAACAACATAATGTTACTGGAAGTAGAGTTGCTCTGATAACACATTTTTTTGGTATTTTCATAATAAATGTAAATAACCTCAAAAGCATAGATAATAGAAAAATATAGTCAAATAATTAGGAAGTGATGAGTTTTGGGTATTTATTGCTTTTGTTTTTAATGTAATTCCTTCCAATTGTACATTTATGTAATTTAATTATTAAAAATTAAATGGCTGTGCTTAACAACAGTCTCTGAAAATTAAATGATCAGTTTTTGTGAGTTCAAGCTAGCTCTAGCACACCACTGGTTTGCATTCCTAAACAAAATATTAAGCCATAAACTTTTCTTCTCCAGCTTTATTTAGGTAAAATTAACAAACAAAAATTATATGTAGGCTAGGTGGAGGGGCTCATGCCTGTAATCCCAATACATTGGGAGGCCAAGGTGGGAGGATCACTTGAGGCCCAGAATTTGAGACCAGACTGTGCAACATAGTGAGATTTCATCTCTACAAAAAATTTTAAAATGAGCCAGTTGGTGACGGGTGCCTGTAGTCCCAGCTACTCAGAAGGCTGAGGCGGGAGGATCACTTGAGCCCAGGAGGTCGAGGCTGCAATGAGTCATGATCACACCACTGCTCTCCAGCATAGCTGGCAATAGAGCAAGACCCTGTCTCAAAAAGTAAATAAATAAAACTATATATATTTAAGGTATACAACGTGATGCTTTGATATGTATATACATTGTGGAATGATTACCACCACTATCACGCTAATTAACATATATGTTATCTTAGTTATTATTGTGTGTAACAACATATAAGGTTACTCTTTCAGCAAATTTCAAGTATACAATGCAGCATTAGTTACTAGAGTCACTGTACTATGCATTAGACCTCCAGGACTATTCATCCTGCCTAACTAAAACTCTGTACCCTTGACCAACATCTCTGCATTTCTCCCAATTCCCAGTCCCTGGAAACCACCATTCTACTCTTTGCTTCTATAAGTTTGACTTTTTTAGATTCTACCTATCCATGAGATCATGCAGCATTTGTCTTTCTGTGCCTGGCTTATTTAACTTAGCTTAATGTCCTCCAGGTTCATTCATATTGTCACAATGGCAGAATTGTCTTCTTTTTTAAGGCTGAAGAATATTCCACTGTGGGTATACATGTACAGTTTCTTAATCCATTCATCCATTGATGGACACTTAGGCTGATTCCACATCTTGGTTATTGTGAGTAATGCTGCAATAAATATGGAAGCACAGATATCTCATTGAGATACTGATTTCATTTCCTTTGAAATACCATAGAAGTGGGATTGCTGGATCATATGGTATTGTATGTTTAAATTTTGAGGCACTTCCATACTGTTTTTCATAATAGCTGTACTAATTTGCTTTGCCACCAACTGTGTACAAGGGTTCCCTTTTCTCCACATTCTCATCAAGACTTGTTATCTTTTGTCTTTTTGATAACAGCCATTCTAACATGTTTGAGGTGATATCACATTGACATTTTGATTTGCGTTTCTCTGATGCTTAGTGACATTGAGCACCTTTTCATGTAACTGTTGGCCATTTTTATGTTTTCTTTGGAAAAATGTTTATTTGGGTCCTTTGTCCATTTTTAATCAGGTTATTTGTTTCTTTGCTATTGAATCATGTAAGTTCCTTAAGTATTTTAGATATTAACCCCTTATCAGATGCATGGCTTACAAATATCTTCTCCCATTCATAGGTTGTCTCTTCACTTAGTTGATTGTTTCATTTCCTGTACAGAAGAAGCTTTTTAGTTTGAAGTAATCCCATTTGGATGTAATCACATCCAAAAAATCATTTCTAAGACCAATGTCAAGAATTCCTATGTTTTTTTCTACTAGTTTTACAGTTTTGGGTCTTATGTTTAAGTCTTAATCCATTTTGAGTTGAATTTTGTAAATGGTATGAGATAAGGGTCCAATTTCATTCTTCTGCATGGGGATATCCAGTTTTCCCAAAACCATTTATTGAAGAAACTATCCTTTCCCCATGTGTGTTCCTGACACCTTTGTCAAAGATCAATGAATCATAATCATGTGAGTTTATTTCTGGGCTTGGCTTTCTGTTCTGTTCCACTGACTTATGCATCTGTTTTTATGCCAGTACCGTGCTTTTTTGATTACTATAGCTTTGTTGTATATTTTGAAATCAAGTAGTTTGATGCTTCCACTTTTGTTCTTTATGTTCAAGATTGCTTTGGCTACTCTTGGTTTCTTGTGGCTCCATATAAACTTTAGTATTGTTTTTTCTATTTCTGTTAAAAATGTCATTAGAACTTTGATAGGGATTGCATTAAATCTGTAGATTGCTTTGAGTAATATAGACACTTTAACAATATTAATTCTTCCATTTCATGAACATAGGATATTTTTCCATTTATTTATGACTTCTTGGATTTCTGTCATCAATTCTTTATAGTTTTCAATGTATAGAGCTTTCACCTGCTTGGTTAAATTTATTCCAAAGTTTTTTTATGCTCTTATAAATGGAATCATTTTCTTAATTTCTTTTAAGGGCTAGTTCCTTGTTAGTGTATAGAAACTAATGTATAGTTCATGTATAGCTGCTAATTTTTTGTATGTTAATTTTGTATTCTGCCACTTTACTTAATTTGTTTATTAGTTCTAGTAGCTTGGGGGTAGAGCTTTTTTGGGTTTTCTATATATAAGATCATGCCATCTGCAAGCAGAGAAAATTGTAGTTTTTCTTTTCCAATTTGGATGCCTTTTATTTCCTTTTCTTGCCTAATTGCTCTGGTTAGGACTTCAATACTATGTTAAAGAAGATGTGACCAAAGTGGGCATCATTATCTTTTTCCTGATTTTAGAGGAAAGGCTTTCAGCTTTTTACTGTTGCATATGGTGTTAGCTGTGGGGTTGTCATATAAGGCCTTTTATGTTGAGGCACATTTCTTCTATGTCTCCTTTATTGAACGTTGTTATCATAAAAGGATGCTGAATTTTGTCAAATGTTTTTGCTCTCTCTATTTAGATGATCATATGATTTTTATCCTTCATTTTGTTAATCTGGTGTATCACATTTATTAATTTCATGTGTTAAACTATTCTTACATGCTTGGAATAAATCCCACTTGTTCATGGTGTAAGATCCTTTTAAGGTGTTGTTGAATTCAGTTTATTAGTTACGCCATAAACTTTTACCTTGGGTTCTGCTTTCTAGGCAAATAGACTATGAGAAATACCCTCAAAACAATTGTGAAACATTTTATTCTTTCTTATTAGTTTAGCCTTTTCTTCCCCCATTTATCTATTTATTAAAAAGGAAAAGAGAGAGAAAAAACAACCCACAGTACTCAATAGTAGCCAAAAACCTTATAATCCTCCTCAAATATTTTATTCTTCATAAAGCCCCTGGAACCTTTATACCATTCTGAGGCAAAGGAGGGCTGAAAGAGAAAGCCCTACAGTAAAATTCCCCTCTCATCCAACAGGATGGGGACTCAGAGTTGGTTTTATTTTATTTAAATTTACAAGGTTGTGCCTTTGTTCACAGAGCACAGCCCCCTCATGGTCTGTCTCTGCTTCCATCACTTAACCCCATAACAAATAGGGAGGGTGGCAGGGGACTGTCAGAGGACCATAAAGGAGGAATGCCAAAATTAGGAGTCTGTGTCCCCTCCCATTTGGAAATGTTGGTCCTTGGATTTTCCTCTCATGATCAAATCATCTCCGTTGGAAATCTTGTTGACCGCTTGTAAGGTGCAACCCATTCATGAGCAGTGCAAGATTCCACACTCTCACATTTTTATCACAAAATATCTCTAGGATGTCCACGTGAATTCCCCAATCCCGGCCCTCAGAAGATGATGAGATGAGGAGCAAATTATGTAAATTTCAGAGAATGCCACATTCTCCGAAGCCCTCCTGCCTGTCAGTGCCCAGACTCCCACTGCATGCCTTTGCCACCAGTTGCTAATTGCCTGCTCCTGTACTTGCATTTCAGAAGGTGGCCTGTTGCTCACTCAGCAACTCCAGACCAGCTTCAGACTGGGAAAGCCAGCACACATTTCTCCTGTCAGGTGGCCTAAATCACACTTTCTTCAATCACATCTGAAACCTTTCCAATTTAATTTTTTCTTGGGTACTCTCTCTCAGCCCTAGGGTACTATATAGTTTCCTTATATCTTATAGTGATTCTTTTTTTTTTTTTTTTACTCTGTCGCCCAGGCTTGAGTGCAGTGGCACAATCTCAGCCCATTGTCTCCCGCGTTCCAGTGATTCTCCTCTCTCAGCCTCTCCAGTAGCTGGGACAAGAGGCATGCGCCTCCCAGCTAATTGTTGTATTTTTAGTAGAGACAGAGTTTCACCATGTTGGCCAGGCTGGTCTCGAACTCCTGACCTCAAGTGATCCACCCACCTCGGCCTGCCAAAGTGCTGAGATTACAGGTGCAAGCCACTGTGCCCAGCCTCTTTTTATCATATTTAATGATTCTCATATTAAGCTTCTGTTTAAGCTAGTGTGTTTTACATCACTTGATTTGATCTAGACTGCTACAACTAAGAACAACTTCATTAACATCTCTTCCTAAGAATTGGGGAGGGCTGGAGACTCAGGCCATCTCTGAAAGGTGGGTCAAGAGGAAATTCCAGTTGTGCAGGCAGCAGCAGATCCTGAAGGCACCCTCTCCAGCCAGCACCTACTTTTAACACGGACCTTCTGCCACATCACAACCTTTTCAGGTGGATGTAGCTTGCTAGGTATGAACATAGCCACAGAGCTCAGTGCCCCATTCTTAATTCCACACTATTTCTCTTCCATTCCCATACAAAAATCCTACGTCCCTTAAAGCTCACACCACAGGTTTTCATCTCCCTCTGTATGTGAGGCAAGGAGATCATCTTCTGACATCTCTCACCCACTGAGCATCCAGAGTTGTCCAGCTGATCTGACCAATTACTTTGGCAAACCTTTCTTCTTTCACCTCTCTGAGTATATCTTTTCTTTGGCCCTTGATTTGTAACATTTCCCACATCCCAATATAGAAAAATTGTTAAGGGTGTGGGCTCTCCAGCCTATGTGTGTGGTTCAAGCCCCACCTCTGAATAGCTCTGTGACTTTAGATATGCTACTTCACCTCTCTCTGCCTCAGTGCCTTCACACATGTAGTGGGTATGAAATAGTAGCACCTATATCATGGGACTGGTAGAGGAGTTAATGCATTTAAAGTACTTTGATTTCTTGGCCCACAAGTGCACAGTAAGTTTAGCTAACATTGTGATTCATTTTATAATCATCTTCATGGGTGGTTTTGTTTTGTTTGTTTTGTTTTGTTTTGCTTTTTGTTTGAGATGGAGTCTGGCTCTGTCACCCAGGCTCGAGTGCAGTAGCACGATCTCGGCTCATGGCAACCTTCACCTCCTGGGTTCAAGCAATTCTCCTGCCTCAGCCTCCAGAGTAGCTGGGATTACAGGCGTGCACCACCACACATGGCTAATTTTGTGTATTTTTAGTGGAGACAGGGTTTCACCATGTTGGCC
The DNA here is from genome assembly GCF_009828535.3 of Hylobates moloch. Classification (NCBI taxonomy): domain Eukaryota; kingdom Metazoa; phylum Chordata; class Mammalia; order Primates; family Hylobatidae; genus Hylobates; species Hylobates moloch. The sequence goes on along the minus strand of NW_026652290.1, from coordinate 9,679,788 downwards.
AGGTTGGTCCCGAACTCCTGACCTCAGGTGATCCACCCTCCTCGGCCTCCCAAAGTGCTAGGATTACAGGAGTGAGCCACCATGCCCGGCCTTCACGGGCGTTTTCGTCATTCATATAGGTGAACCATTCCACACATCAGCCTTACAGTTTTACTATCTTAGCTCTATAGATTCCCCCACCCCACTCTGATTAGGCTGCCATAACAAAATACCACAGATTGAGTGGCTTAAACAACAGACACTTACTTGCCCACAGCTATGGAGGCTAGAAGTCCATGATCAAGATGTGAACCAATTTGGTTTCTGGTGAAGGCTCTCTTCTGGCTTATAGCTGGCCATCTCTCTTTGTCCTTGTATGGCCTTTCCTCTGTGCATGTGGGGAGAGAGAGAGAGCTCTTGAGTGTCTCTTTCTCTATAAGAACTTTATGTTTCCAGGCTGGGAGCAGTGGCTCATGCCTGTAATCCCAGCATTTTGGGAGGCCGAGGCAGGCAGATCATGAGGTCAGGAGATCGAGACCATCCTGGCTAACACGGTGAAACCCATCTTTACTAGAAATACAAAAAAATTAGCTGGTCATGGTGGTGGGTACCTATAGTCCCAGCTACTCGGGAGGCTGAGGCAGGAGAATGGCATGAACCCGGGAGGCGGAGCTTGCAGTGAGCCTAGATTGCACCACTGCACTCCAGCCTGGGTGACAGAGCGAGACTCCATCTCAAAAAAAAAGAACTTTATGTTTTCCCACTAGAGCCTTATTTAATTAGGGTCTCACCCTTTAAATTAACCTTAAGTGCCTCCTTAAAGACACAATAAGAAGGGACCCTTATTGGGGTTAACTGAACTCATTTAACCTTAACTACCTCCTTAATGGCCCAATATCCAGATACACTCACATTGGATGGTATAGGGCTTTGACATATGAATTTGGCAGTGGTTGCTATTCAGTCCATAACAGGCACACACTTCCAAAGTGCACCCTGGAACACGTCATTTTTCTGGAAACGTTAACACCAGCCATGATTTCCTGTCCTTCAAGCTCTCCAGTGCCCTTATTCTCACTGCATCTGCTCTCTTACTTCCCTGGGTCCTTCCATTTCTCTCTGTCATCACCTCCTCAGTTCCCTACTCTGCTCACTCTTTTCCCCTCTTACATTGCACCCCATAATTGACACTCCATGAACCCCTGGTTAGGCATTTTAGGATACCTATTGCATCACCTCTTCTGGGCATCCCCAAGAAATGTGTGTTTGAGAATCTTCAGGTGGGCTTCACAACCACATCCTATTCTCTGAGTGTTGAAATGATGCCCAACAGGATGTCACCCATTTGGGAAGGAGGACCTCTAGATTACGCAGAGATGGGCAGCAATCCTAGATCCACCGGATACTACAATATTTCATCCTTCAATTCCCTGCCAGGACAGCAGCACAAGAAAAACAGCCGAGGAGAGAACTTGCCCTCACCATCTCATGTTGCCAGTGAGTAGAATGGGCTCTCTAATCCCTGCTACTTCTTAATTGTCCTGCGCTGGACAAATTCCGAATCATGCTAAATGTTTATCTGCTTTCTTTCCACCTCCTATTCACCCTCAATCAGCTTCTCTCAACCTCAGTTCCCCATATGTAAAAATTCAAAAAGAGACATGGCTTAGGAGAGAAATAAAAATTATGCTAGATAATATGTATATAAACAATACCTGAAACATAATAGCCCCTTAATGCTAGTTCTTGCCCCATTTATTAACCATTTGCATTTTATGTATTTATTATGTATTATAAGGGACATATAATAACTTTACATTGGGTGGCTATAAAAAGAAAAAAATTACCAATAATTCTACCACCTTAACACAGCTATTTCCCATTTTATGTATCTTTGATTACATGAGCATACATTTTTAGGGCACTACAGCTAAGTGTGCATAAAATCTTATATCATTGCATTCCTATGTTGCTGTCATCTCTGTAATTAAAATTTTCCTGACTTCATAATATTTGATCAGGGGAATGCAATATGAGTTAATCATCCTTCTATCATTGAGTAGTTAAGTTGGTTCCAATGTTTTCCTATGATAGAATGGGCTTGCAGTAAACAATTTTGTGTTTATTACTTTTTTTCCCTTATTTGGGATTATTTCCTTCTGACTTACTCCTGGAAGTGAAATATCTGTGTCACAAACTGTAAATATTTTTTGAGCTCCTGGTGCATTTGGCCTAGTTGCCTCCCAAAGCATTTCCAGCAGTGCCCACTGCCACCAGTAGTGACTGAGAGGGAGTAGTGGCATTTTTTTTTTTTTTCGAGATGGAGTCTTGCTCTGTCGCCCAGGAGGGAGTGCAGTGGTGCAATCTCAGCTCACTGCAACCTCCGCCTCCCGGGTTCAAGCAATTCTCCTGCCTCAGCCTCCCGAGTAGCTGGGACTACAGGCGTGTGCCACCACACCCGGCTAATTTTTTGTATTTTTTTTTTTTTTTTTTTTTTTTTAGTAGAGACGGGGTTTCTCCATGTTAGTCAGGATGGTCTCAATCTCCTGGCCTCGTGATCCGACCTCCTTGGCCTCCCAAAGTGCTGGGATTACAGGCGTGAGCCACCATGCCTGGCCAGTAGTGGCATTTTAAAAAGGACATTTGTTGTTCTCCAGGTGTATGTGCCTAGTTATCTAAAGAATTTAAAATCAAGAATGGTCAACTCCTTCAGGCTACTTGACCTGAACGGGAAGGCAGTGAGCATATAGCTTTATTTTCATGTACTAATTTTTCTCAAATAATTGCTCTCCAGAGATAGACCATCCCTTGCCTCTCTTTGTTGTTACAGCTTCCTTTTCCATGCCAATCCTGAATTCTCATCATATCCAGCCAGGCACAGGCTCTCTCATTAATCATGTAAACAGGACAGCTGTGGACAGTATTTCAATCTCATGGATGCTCCTGCTGCTCATAACACAGTTTTATTTTTGCTGGACTAAATTCCAGAGGAAGAGAGACATGAACAAGAGAGCAGGTGAACAAGGCCTCCTCACCCAGTAATACCTTAGTGGGATCCCCAGGATCCAGGAACAGACGCTTACCCTTGCAAGTCCCAAAGTCAATTTTGCCTGATCTCCAGCACTACGGGAAAGCCACAAAAAAAAAGGTGGATTTGCCCAAACCAAATCCAGGCAAAGTGGTGATTTTTTTTGTTAATGATTAGAGCTTGGGGATAATGTATACATTAAAGACATTGTGTTCCAAAAAGAACCTGAGCAAGGGAAACAGTTCATAACTGAGTCAATCAATGTGAAGAGATGGAGAGAAACAGGAGTTCTTGATTTGGTAACCTGGTAAGATGGAGAGCCAGGGAGCTAAAGATTGAGGAGTAGAAACATGAGTAGATGGAAAAGGGAGGAGCTTGCATAATGGGGAGTAGAGTGCCATAGTCGTGTTGACCCCAGTGCTAAGGGTGCAAGGGCACAATGGGATTAGAAGGTTCAGTGGGAAGGACATTCAGGGTGAAGATGGAGAGGGGATTTGTAGCAGCAGCAGCTTCCCTCCAGTGCCCAGGCAGTATGCTACCTCTGGCTTCAGTCTGCAGGTCATCAGAGGTGGATGCCGATGTGCAGGGTTTGGGCTGAGGTCCCACTGGGATTCAGACCAGGAGCCCCAGCCTGAAACCAGAGTCCCTAGGAAAACATGGACGCCAAAAAGCTCCAGCTGTGGCTAGTGAGGATGGGGTGGAGCAGGGGCAGGTGTGCAACTGAGCAGTGTGACTCCTTCCAAAGCCACCACGTCCCCAACACAGAGTGTGGCTGCATGCCTGTGTGCCTATGTGGAGATGAGGGAGCATGACCATGACATTTCGGTAAGGTATTGTTCCAGGGGAGTTCTGGAATATTCATGAATATACCATCCCTTGGTTGCCTGAGCCTGGCCTGATCTTGGGGGCAGAGCTCAAGGCAGGCAGTATCTTGAGTGTCAGAGGAAGAGCACCACTCAGCGACCTGAGGGGCCACACTTTGGTTGGGACCCAGGTAACGCATATAGGTGTGAGCCTTGCACACCAACACACGGAGCCACCCACTCTGGCCTTAGACAGGCATCTCCTGAAGTACCCCAGGAGGCCTGGAACCTCCTTGATTGATTCTGGGGTGCTTACGTGTCCCAGTTCTGTAGTTGTAGGCAGGAGGTTTGTGAGGAATTTCCCAGAAATAAGTTGCCTTGCTCTCTGTTTCTAGGATGGAGCATCTGCCTATTGGTTCAGGCTGCCTGAAACTCAGCAGATGGCGCACAGTTCCCAGCTGCTGAGCACTCCAGTGGGAATTGGACAGAGAAGGCTAATCAGCCGGAAAGAAGTGGTTGGCGTTAAATAGGATAATTTGCTTTGAAGCACCCAAGTCACCCATAATGCAATCATTCCCCTCCTCATGGTGAAAGTCAAAACAGCAGAGATTTTCTTAGCTATTCCCAGTCCTCAGGGGCTTCTTCTTCATATGCAAGAGCTTAGCTTGTAAGGTGGATTTCTTTTCTTTTAGGAAATTTTGAGGTTGTGGTGAGGGCACATCTGTCAAGTGTTTACTCATTAGACATCTCTGCCATACCCCAGACACTGCGACAGTTTATCAGTTTAAGTGCATTTGGCTACAAGTAACAAAATCTCTGGCTAACAAGCCTTAAATGATGAAGATATTTAATTATCTCACAGAACCCAAAGTCTGGACATAGTGCCAGAATTGTTACAGTAGCTCAACCATGGCAGCAGGAGCCCAAGATCTTTCCATCTCTCCCCTCTGCTCCTCTCAGTGAGTAAGCCATGTATTCCGATGCCTTCCACAGCCCCAAGCATCACAACTTTATACAGCCTCCTAAGGAGGGAGACAAGGATCAGAGACAAGAGTTTCCACTCACATGGACTTCTCTTTTCACCAAGGGATTAGATCTTTCCAGAAGCCCTCAAAAGACTAGGGCTGGATCACATGGCTATCTATACATCAATCACTGGCAAAGGAGGATAGAATTACTTCATTGGCTTATACCACTGTGGTTCATTCCTTGAAGATGAGCACAATACCCTGAGAACAGAACTGAGATTCAATCATTAAAGAGGAGGTAGAGGCCTGGCGTAGTGACTCATGCCTGTAATCCCAGCACTTTGGGAGGCCGAGGAGGGAGGATCACCTGAGGTCAGGAGTTTGAGACCACCCTGGCCAACATGGTGAAACACCCTCTCCACTAAATACAAAAATTAGCTGGGCACCGTGGTGCATGCCTGTAATCCTAGCTACTTGGGTGGCTGAAGCAGGAGAACCGCTTGAACCCAGAAGGCAGAAGTTGCAGTGAGCCAAGATGGTGCCATTGTACTCCAGCATGGGCAACAGAGTGAGACTCCATCTCAAAAAAAAAAAAAGAGGAGGTAGAAATAGCTGGTGGGAGGCTACCTCTAGTGTTTGCCACAGCCAGGCATGAGGGAGATGGTGATGAATAAGATAGACATAGTCTCTGCTGTCATGGAGCTTACAGTTCAGTGAATAAGATAGGCAAGAAACAACCCCTAAATATGTGATTAAAATTGCTCTGATCACTATGAATGAAAAGCTAGGCTTATGAAACAAAATCTCATTGAGATTAGAAGGTAAGGTAGCCTCCATCACTCATTACATTCATCTTTCATTGTGGCCGCAGGGTGGTTTCCTAAGCCACCTGTTTCAGACCAGGTCTTCCAGTTTGAATCTGGGGTAGCAGGCAGAATAATGCCCCCCGCCTAAGACATGCATGCCCTAGTTCCTAGAACCTGTGAAACATTACCTTACATTGCAAAAGGGACTTTGCATATGTGATGAAGTTAAGGATCTTGAGATGGGGAGGTGTTCCTGGATTATCTGGATGGGCCCAATGTAATCACACAGTCCTTATGAGAGAGGCAGGAGAGTCAAAGGGAGAGATGTTATGGTAGAAGCAGAGGTCAGAGTGATGCAGCCTCAAGCCAAGGACTGTGGGCAGCATCTAGAAGCTGGAAAAGGCCAGGAACAGATTCTCTCCTGTAACCTCCACAAGGAACACATTTCTGCTGACACCTTAATTTTAGTCCCATAAGATGCATGTTAGACATCTGAGCCCCAAAACTGTGAGATAATAAATTGGTATGGTATCAGCCACTAAGTTTGTGGTAATTTGTTACAGCAGCAACCAAAAACAGGGTTACATCCAGTGAGTCCCGGTTCAAACTCATAACATCTGCGTGCACCTGTGCATACCTGTAGATGAAAACCACAGGGAACTTGGGGGAGGAGCAATGTCAATAATTTTGAACAACTTTAATCTAAGGGTAGGTGACATGAAATGAGTTGCTGCAATATTTTTATGAATCCTTCCTCTTCCTCCCTCTTAAGGGACATATTGGGAGGCTTAGTGTTTTCTGAGTACTCTCTAAAATATAATCTGAGTTTATTATATTGGGGTTCTCTCTAAGCTGAACTTCCGAAGTGCCCATCATCTGCTGTACATAATAGAGAGCATGCCTTAAGATTGTAGGCTTCCTCTCAGAGAAACGTAGAAACAGCTAACAATCCTTTTCAGCAATTCTTGAGAGCTGATGATGGTGATAGAATAATCTGTATCGGGAGGAGGATTGCGCTGTACATCTCACCTGTGATCTACCAATGCAAGTCAATCTTGAGCCTTCCCTTGAGAGCAGACATGCAGATCAAGAGGTGCTGAGAAAGTCTTTTGTAGGACTCATGAAGAAAACTCAATGAGACAAAGGCATTCAACCATCATCGTGTGGACAGAGAAACTATTATTATAGCACATGCCTAAAAGAAAGTAAAATAAGATCAAAGGGAATGTTCCAATAAAAATAAAAAATATGATAATATGGCCAGGCACAGTGGCTCACACCTGTAATCTCAGCACTTCGGGAGGCCGAGGCGGGTGGATCACCTGAAGTCAGGAGTTCGAGACCAGCATAGCCAACATGGTGAAACCCCGTCTCTACTAACAATACAAAAAATTAGCTGGGCATAGTGGCAGGCATCTGTAATCCCAGCTACTCGGGAGGCTGAGGCACAAGAATCACTTGAAACCAGGAGGCTGAGGTTGCAGTGAGCCGAGATCGCACCACTGCACTCCAGCCTGGATGACAAAGCAAGACTCTGTCTCAAAATAGAATAAAATAAAATAATAAAATAAAAATTTGATAATATGAAGAAATATAAAATCCCAATGATTTTTTGGTCCTATAAAGGGCCAAAAAGGTCATTTTATGAAATTGAAATGGCCGTCAAAATCCTCTCCACCCCTTCCTGCCCAGCCCCATTGCCACTGCCTTGGCATAAGCTCTCAACATCTCTTGCTGGTTTTAGCTTTCTCACAAGCCTTTCTCCTGCAGCACTTTCCAGTCCATTCTCCACACTCCTGCCAGAGTGGATTTTAAAAACATGAATCTCATCAAATCACTTCCCTGCTAAAAATAATTTGCTGACTCCCAAGGACAGGCACCTGATAGAAAAAGTATTTTTTACACATGGCACATGTATATTTTTTATACATGTATGAGCTGGTCTACCTCCCACTGCACACTACCTCTTACCCTCAGCCTACATACAGGTCAACCACACTGAGCTGACTGAGCATGCTGTGCTGTTTTAGGACTCCATATATTCACGCATGCCCTTCTACCCGTCAGCAATGCCCGTTCACCCACCCCATCCTAAATCCACCTACCAAATTTCAACTCATTTGCTAAGACTAAATGCAAACATCACTTTCTTAGCGGTCTTCTCAGCCCATTCAGAGTTGATCTTCACTGGCCATCAGTGCTCATCTCTCCAGTAGCTGTTATCACACTGTATTACTCTTGTTTTTATATATGTGCTCTCTTACCCAGACTGTGGGCTGCCTGAAGAAAAGAGCCTGGCATAGTCATCATTATATCCCTGGCAGATAACAAAGTCATGCACTCAATAAATGTGTATTGAAAGCTTATGAATTAGAGGTTGTATTTAGCTGCCTGTAACAGTGGCACAAACATAAACTTGTGGGAATTATTTTTCCTCACATACTAAGACTGGAAGTTGGAGGTCCAAGGCTGCTGCATCAGTGCTACGGTGACATCAATGCCCCAGAAGAATGTGGCAAGGACTAAAGGAGCTCTGTCTATATCATGAAGGCAAAACTTTCTAAAATATCCTTGCCAACTTCTACTTATATCTCATTGGCCAGAACTGTGTCACACTGCCACCCTTAGCTGCAAGGACAACTGGGAAATGTAGTTTACTAGCTGGGCATATTGCTATTCTGAACAAAATCAGCATTTTCTTAGAAAGAATTAGATAATAAACATTGCATAGGCACTGAGCACAGAACGTGTAAATGGGAGCATGCATGAGAAATCGAGACTTAACAAGGGGCGATTAAAACAGTAACACCTTGGTAAAAGCTGTACTCGGAGGTAAAGCTTCTGAGGACCAAGGTGCCCAGTCCAGGGACAAGCATGGAGAACACTTTCTATAGTGGTTCTCCTTTCAGTTGTGGAGCTTTTTTAAAAAATTCAGATGCCCTGGCCCACCCTCATGACACATAATCAAAATCTCAGAGTTTGGGAATCTAAAATGTAGGTCCACCACCACTGTATATAACTGATGCAACCATAAGGCATGGTCTGGCAGACACGTGTGTCTTTTGAAAACTCCACAGTTTTTTTTACTGCATGACCAGGGTTCAACCTCGGCCTTGGATGCTTGCCCTTTGGTTTAAGCCTCAAAGTCAAACCGCAGATAAGAAGATGGGCATATCATGCAGTGGCTAAGGGCATGGGCCCTAGAATCAGACTGTTTCAGGTCCTCTCCTTACTAGCAGTGTGTGTAATATTAAGGTAGTTGATGTCTCTGTGAATCATTTTATTATCTTCAAAATGAGAATAATAGTCTATATCTCATAGGGTTATTAAGATAATCAACGAATAATACCAGTATAGAATTTGGGTTATAGTCTGGCACAGATCAAGCATTCAAAAGATATTTGGTACTGGTGTCTGTACCTAACAGATGCAGATCTGGTACCCTAGATCTGTGAGCAAAGAGTGAGGAGATTGTATTCATTTGGTTTGTTGAAGATGTCTTTTACTGGGTTAAAGAAATTCCCTTCTATTTGGAGTTAACTGAGAACTTTTATCACAAATTGGTGTTGAATTTTGTCAAATGCTTTTTCTGCATCTACTGAGATGATAATTTGATTTATCTCTCTTAATCTGTTAATGTGATTGTTGCATTGATTTTTTAAATGTTAAACCAAACTCACATATCTGGAATTAAACCCCATTTTGGTCATGTTGTTTTGTATCTTTTTTTATGTTGTTGGATTTGATTTGCTAATTGTCAAGAATTTTTGTGGCTATGTTCAGAAGGATATTGATCTGTAGCTATCTTTTTTTCTTGTAATGTCAATCTGATTTTGATATCAGTAATGCTGGCCTTATAAAATAAGTTGGAAAATACTCTCATCTAATTTCTGAGAGAGTTTATATATACAATTGATACTCTTTCTTCCTTAAATGTTTGCTAGAAATCACCAGCGAAAAAATGTGGGCATGGAGTTTTCTTTGTGGGGATGTTTATAACTATATATTCAATTTATTCACAAATGCATGGCTAGTGATTTTATTCCATTGGAAAAAAATGATCTCTGCATCTATGAAGATATGTCACAGTACCTCCTTTACTATTCCTTGCATGAAACACAATTACATACAACTTGTTGGCCAAGGCTTGCCCCGTGGAAGCACAATGCAAGTTGCAACACCCACTGGGACCCAGGACCTCAGCTTAGATTCCAGCTGAGCTAAAGAGAGACCACTGTCAGGTTGGGCCTGAATATAGCTTTCCTAGTAGTTCGCTTTACATGGGGGGAACGATGAGCCAGGAGGCTGAAATTAGTCTACTTGGGCCCCAGCTGAAACCACAAGCATGTTTGAGCATGCTGGATATTACACAATTCTGGGGGCCCCGTTTGCATTCAAGATATCTTAGTTTGCATATCTGTTACAAGTTTTCCATCAGATGTCAGGGAAGTCTCTTGAGGAAGATGTGCTGACCTCAACTGACTAGTGAGCCTGCAGCATCCTTGAAGAGGATCCTGTGGCTAAGACAGCTGGCAAAGCCAACCGATTCATTTATTCACTGGTTCTACAGATATTTATTATGTGTCTCCTATGTGTCAGATATCAGTCTAGGAGCTGGTGTTTTCCTGGTGTGTGTTGTTGGAAAAATTATTTTATCTCAAAGTAAACACATATATATTACTGAGCCAAAAGCACAATTGATGTAAACTATTAGTATTAAAATTTTAAAAAGCATTCAGAAATGGTTATGTCCCTGTAATTCCAATCGTGGGCCTCCAGGCCTCTTAAGGGTGCACAATCTTTTTCTGTTTGGAGAGGTCCTTTACCTTAAAGGAATAATTATCCCTTAATTAACAACAACATCAAAAGTTTATGGAAGCCAGTCATCAACTACAGTATATGCTTTTTTTTTCAAGTACACATGAAACATTTGCCAAAATTAAAAATACGCTAGGCCACAAAATAAGTCCCAATCAATTTCAAATGTTTGAAACATGCAGAATATTATTTTCTAACTACAGTGGAATTATTTTAGAAAAAAGTAATGAAAAGATAATTAGAATAATCTCAAAATTACGCAATATACTTCTGGGAAAAAAAAAACTCTTCGGTCCAAGAAGAAATCATAATTATTCTGAACTTAATTAGAATATGACATATCAAGATATTTAGGATGCAGCTAATGTAGTATTTAGAGGAATATATAGAGCTTTAAGAACTTGCATTACAAAAAAGGCTGAAAATAAATTATCTTAGTATATATTTCAAAAATTATTTAAAAATCAACAAATTAAAATATATTCAAAGCACTTACTGCCTGGTACACTATAAGTATCACATAAGCATTAGCTATCATTCTTATTACCTAGCTTAGGTGGAAAAAAAAAAGTACTATATATAGTACATGGTACCACAACTTACCAAATTCCTTGCACTGGAATTTGGGCTTAAAGCCAATACGTTAAAAAAATAACAATTCTCATTTTATTTTATTGATTTATTTTTGACAAATATATGACTGTTTCATTTCTCCTCTGCTGTGTAACAAACTATTCCAACACTCAGTTGCTTAAAACAATGCCATTTTATCACACAGAATTTTGTGGGTTGGGAGTTTAGGCAGGGCTTAGCAACCCTCTTCTCCATGTGGCTTTAGCAAGGCTCATGAGGCTGGAGTCAGCTGCTGAAGAGACTGGGCTGAAGGTTCAAGATGGCCTTGTCACATGACTAGGCCTTGGTGCCAGCCTCCAGCTGGCACACATTGATTCTTCTCCCCATGGGCCCTCTCTCCACATGGTCCAGTTGTTCATTCTCCAGGATCCCTATTACAATGTGGCTCATCTCCAACAGGATAGTCTAGACTTTTCGTGGAGAGTGAGAGGACTAAGAGAGCGAAAACAGAATCTGCAGGGCCTCTTAGGCCTAGCATTAGAAGTTGCACCATGTCACTTTACTTGTGTTCTACTGGTCAAAGAAAGTCATAGACCAGTACAGTTCAAAGAGGATGGAACTAGACTGCACCTTTTGATGGAGAAAATTGGCAGTCACATTGAAAAAGGAGGAGGGATTGGCGGAGCCAAGATGGCCGAATAGGAACAGCTCCAGTCTCCAGCTCCCAGCCCCAGCGACACAGAAGACGGGTGATTTCTGCATTTCTGCTTGAGGTACCGGTTTCATCTCACTAGGGAGTGCCTAACAGTGGGTGCAGGACAGACAGTGAAGCGCACTGTGCGCGAGCCGAAGCAGGGCGAGGCATTGCCTCACTCGGGAAGTGCAAGGGGTCAGGGAGTTCCCTTTCCTAGTCAAAGAAAGGGGAAATAGACGGCACCTGGAATATCGGGTCAGTCCCATCCTAATACTGCGCTTTTCCAACGGGCCTGGAAAACGGCACACTAGGAGATTGTGTCCCGCACCTGGCTCGGAGGGTCCTATGCCCACGGAGTCTCGCTGATTGCTAGCACAGCAGTCTGAGATCAAGCTGCAAGGCGGCAGCGAGGCTGGGGGAGGGGCGCCTGCCATTGCCCAGGCTTGCTTAGGTAAACAAAGCAGCCAGGAAGCTCGAACTGGGTGGAGCCCACCACAGCTCAAGGAGGCCTGCCTGCCTCTGTAGGCTCCACCTCTGGGGGCAAGGCACAGACAAACAAAAACTCAACAAGAACCTCCACAGACTTAAATGTCCCTGTCTGACTGACAGCTTTGAAGAGAGTAGTGGTTCTCCCAGCACGCAGCTGGAGATCTGAGAACGGACAGACTGCCTCCTAAAGTGGGTCCCTCACCCCTGAGCAGCCTAACTGGGAGGCACCCCCCCAGTAGGGACAGACTGACACCTCATTCAACCGGGTACTCCTCTGAGACAAAACTTTCAGAGGAACTATCAGACAGCTGAATTTGTGGTCTCACGAAAATCCGCTGTTCTGCAGCCACCGCTGCTGACACCCAGCCAAACAGGGTCTGGAGTGGACCTCTAGTAAACTCCAACAGACCTGCAGCTGAGGGTCCTGTCTGGTAGAAGGAAAACTAACAAACAGAAAGGACATCCACACCAAAAACCCATCTGTACATCACCATCATCAAAGACAAAAAGTAGATAAAACCACAAAGATGGGGAAAAAACAGAGCAAAAAAACGGGAAACTCTAAAAAACAGAGCACCTCTCCTCCTCCAAAGGAACGCAGTTCCTCACCAGCAACGGAACAAAGCTGGATGGAGGATGACTTTGATGAGTTGAGAGAAGAAGGCTTCAGACGATCAAACTACTCTGAGCTACGAGAGGAAATTCAAAACAATAGCAAAGAAGTTAAAAACTTTGAAAAAATATTAGAAGAATGGATAACTAGAATAACCAATGGAGAGAAGGGCTTAAAGGAGCTGATGGAGCTGAAAGCCAAGTTTCGAGAACTACGCGAAGATTGCAGAAGCCTCAGTAGCAGATGCGATCAACTGGAAGAAAGGGTATCACTGATGGAAGATGAAATGAACGAAATGAAGAGAGAAGGGAAGTTTAGAGAAAAAAGAATAAAAAGAAATGAACAAAGCCTCCAAGAAATTTGGGACTCTGTGAAAAGACCAAACCTACGTCTGATTGGTGTACCTGAAAATGATGGGGAGAATGGAACCAAGTTGGAAAACACTCTGCAAGATATTATCCAGGAGAACTTCCCCAATCTAGCAAGGCAGGCCAGCATTCAGATTCAGGAAATACAGAGAATGCCATAAAGATACTCCTCGAGAAGGGCAACTCCAAGACACATAATTGTCAGATTCACCAAAGTTGAAATGAAGGAAAAAATGTTAAGGGCAGCCAGAGAGAAAGGTCGGGTTACCCACAAAGGGAAGCCCATCAGACTAACAGCTGATCTCTCAGCAGAAACTCTACAAGCCAGAAGAGAGTGGGGGCCGATATTCAACATTCTTAAAGAAAAGAATTTTCAACCCAGAATTTCCTATCCCGCCAAACTAAGCTTCATAAGTGAAGGAGAAATAAAATACTTTACAGACAAGCAAACGCTGAGTGATTTTGTCACCACCAGGCCTGCCCTAAAAGAGCTCCTGAAGGAAGCACTAAACATGGAAAGGAACAACCGGTACCAGCCACTGCAAAAACATGCCAAATTGTAAAGACCATCGAGGCTAGGAAGAAACTATAGCAACTAACGAGCAAAATAACCAACCAACATCATAATGACAGGATCAGATCCACACATAACAATATTAACGTTAAATGTAAATGGGCTAAATGCTCCGATCAAAAGACACAGACTGGCAAACTGGATAAGGAGTCGGGACCCATCAGTGTGCTGTATTCAGGAAACCCATCTCACGTGCAGAGACACACATAGACTCAAAATAAAGGGATGGAAGAAGATCTATCAAGCAACTGGAAAACAAAAAAAGCAGGGGTTGCAATCCTAGTCTCTGATAAAATAGACGTTAAACCAACAAAGATCATAAGAGACAAAGAAGGCCATTACATAATGGTAAAGGGATCAATTCAACAAGAAGAGCTAACTATCCTAAATATATATGCACCCAACACAGGAGCACCCAGATTCATAAAGCAAGTCCTCAGTGACCTACAAAGGGACTTAAACTCCCACACAATAATAATGGGAGATTTTAACACCCCACTGTCAGCATTAGACAGATCAATGAGACAGAAAGTTAACAAGGATATCCAGGAATTGAACTCAGCTCTACATAAAGTGGACCTAATAGACATCTACAGAACTCTCCACCCCAAGTCAACAGAATATACATTTTTTTCAGCACCACACCACACCTATTCCAAAATTGACCACATAGTTGGAAGTAAAGCTCTCCTCAGCAAATGTAAAAGAACAGAAATTATAACAAACTGTCTCTCAGACCACAGTGCAATCAAACTAGAACTTAGGATTAAGAAACTCACTCAAAACCGCTCAACTACATGGAAACTGAACAACCTGCTCCTGAATGACTATTGGGTACATAATGAAATGAAGGCAGAAATAAAGATGTTCTTTGAAACCAACAAGAACAAAGACACAACATACCAGAATCTCTGGGACACATTCGAAGCAGTGTGTAGAGGGAAATTTATAGCACTAAATGCCCACAAGAGAAAGCAGGAAAGATCCAAAATTGACACCCTAACATCACAATTAAAAGAACTAGAAAAGCAAGAGCAAACACATTCAAAAGCTAGCAGAAGGCTAGAAATAACTAAAATCAGAGCAGAACTGAAGGAAATAGAGACACAAAAAACCCTTCAAAAAATTAATGAATCCAGGAGCTGGTTGGTTTTTTGAAAAGATCAACAAAATTGATGGACCGCTAGCAAGACTAATAAAGAAGAAAAGAGAGAAGAATCAAATAGATGCAATAAAAAACGAAAAAGGGGATATCACCACCGATCCCACAGAAATACAATCTACCATCAGAGAATACTACAAACACCTCTATGCAAATAAACTAGAAAATCTAGAAGAAATGGATAAATTCCTCGACAAATACACCCTCCCAAGACTAAACCAGGAAGAAGTTGAATCTCTGAATAGACCAATAACAGGTTCTGAAATTGTGGCAATAATCAATAGCTTACCAACCAAAAAGAGTCCAGGACCTGACGGATTCACAGCTGAATTCTACCAGAGGTACAAGGAGGAACTGGTACCATTCCTTCTGAAACTATTCCAATCGATAGAAAAAGAGGGAATCCTCCCTAACACATTTTATGAAGCCAGCATCGTCCTGATACCAAAACCTGGCAGAGACATAACCAAAAAAGAGAATTTCAGACCAATATCCTTGATGAACATTGATGCAAAAATCCTCAATAAAATACTGGCAAACCGAATCCAGCAGCACATCAAAAAGCTTATCCACCATGATCAAGTGGGCTTCATCCCTGGGATGCAAGGCTGGTTCAACATACACAAATCAATAAATGTAATCCAGCATATAAACAGAACCAAAAACAAAAACCACATGATTATCTCAATAGATGCAGAAAAGGCCTTTGACAAAATTCAACAACCCTTCATGCTAAAAACTCTCAATAAATTAGGTATTGATGGGACGTATCTCAAAATAATAAGAGCTATCTACGACAAACCCACAGCCAATATCATACTGAATGGGCAAAAACTGGAAGCATTCCCTCTGAAAACTGGCACAAGACAGGGATGCCCTCTCTCACCGCTGCTATTCAACATAGTGCTGGAAGTTCTGGCCAGAGCAATCAGGCAGGAGAAGGAAATAAAGGGTATTCAATTAGGAAAAGAGGAA